>NC_045455.1:54079251-54187015 GCF_002776525.5 Piliocolobus tephrosceles
TTCTTTCTTTCTTTCTTTCTTTCTTTCTTTCTTTCTTTCTTTCTTTCCTCTCTTTCTCTCTTTCATTCTTGTAATCTGTGATCATGCCAATGTGTAAGCATCTTGTTTCTGCAAGGAAGTCCATGCATACATACCCAAATGGAATAAAAATTGAGTAATTATTCAAAGGTGTAGTATAATATATATAAAGTAAATATAGGTTTCAATATAATTTTGATGGTGTATAAAATAGGCTTCTGTAATAGAATTTTTAATAATCTATTGATGCTGGCATTTTCTATATTTGGCTTAAATTCTTACATCATTGAAGAAACAAAATTATTCAAAATCACTTATACCATGAAAATTCATCTACTGATATGTATAGATAAAATTTTTATGAAAGAAATAATTATTTATGTAAAATAAAATTTCCATGAGGTACAAAACTTATTATAATATTTAAAAATATATATGAGAGTTTACTTACTATAAAAAAGCACATAATTCTACAACAAACATTTTTGATTATACTAGATGTAAAGGCACATTTTTGATTATTTATGTTGTTTTGTTGTTTACTGAACACTTTAGGGAAATTTATAAACAGGAATCTTTTGAGAAAATTAAATTTTCATAAAGGGAACTTCCAATTAGTTAATGTTTGACAAATATTCTTATACCTTATTAAATATGACTATCATGAAATACATCAACAAAACGCATCTGTTGATGACATATGGGAGACATTTTCAGTACATTTTTAATGAAAAAGATCTCCTCTGAAATTACTCGTTCAATTCACTCTGTCATTACCAAGCACTGCTGTGTCATCCCTTTGAAGGATTGCATTGATATGTCATACAATAACATAGACGTTCAGATTAAAATTTGTTAGTCACTCTGGGATTATTTACCATAGAGAATTAAACAATGTAAAATAAAAACTAAATATCACTTCCAAGCATCTAGGCAAGCTTATTACTAATTCTATACATTTTTATGCTTCTCCTGGATTGCTCTTGAAGGTGTAAAAGCTCATAGAAGTTACAAGGCTCAGCATGTCCAATATGAAAAAGTGTGTATGTGTCTGCAGAAAATAATAATTCTGGAGAAAGAGATCTTGAGGTTTGAAAAGAGATAGACTATTAATTTTTGAGGTAAGACTAAAATAAAAAATAGATATAAGAGAAAAAAACATTTAGTTTGTTTTTAATTTGACTGCAGATTTTGAATTGAGAAGTTTTATAAAATAGTAATTATATATACAGCTATCATACACATACATATATAATCTTTCACACCATTGCAACACACTAAGTTCATTGAAGTAATAGGAGGTAAGGGTAAATTTAGAAGAAGGCTGAAAGCCTTGCAATCCAACTGGGTCATTTTGACTGGTTTTTGAAGCCAGTGGAAATTCAGTTAAAAAATATAACATAAACAGAAGAATATTATTAACACATTAACATTTGCAAAGATAAATCTTGCAGAAATGTATAAAAATGTATCATGTGATGGCAGCATTAGAGACTGAGATACTAGATTATAGACTGTCCAGTTAATTCTAGCAAGAATGTACAGAAACCTAATGTAATAAAGAATGAAAAAAACAATAAGACTTATGTGTAAATATTTTACAAAAGTAATCATTTTATAATTTGGTTCAGTAAGACAAAAGGAAGATACACGAATGGTTTTCATATTTATATCTTAAGGGATTGGATTGATGGTGGTGTGAAACATCAAGATGGGAAAAATAGAAGAAGCAGACACACAGCAAGTGAGTGACAAGTTAAATTTTGAACTGGTTGTGTTAGTGATATCTGTGGTAAATTCACATGAGCAGCATAATATGTGGGGTTTTAACTAAATAAAAGAGACTGATCTGGAGACAGTAGTTTAAAAATAACCACTCAATATTGGTAGTTTGTGCAAATTATAAATGTGTTTTCCAGGGTACAAGTTATAGGATGAGAAGAAAATTGAACCCGAGAAAAACCATGAACAATTAAAAATATATAGTAAATAGGGGAAGAAGAGGATCACGCAAAAGAAAGTGAGAATGGACATTCAGGAAAAAGAAAGATACAGATTCTGAGAGAGAAGATGACTTTAAGAAGGGGGAATTGATTAGCAATGTTATATGCTATACAACATTCATAATGTTATAATGGTTTAAGATAAGAATTTTAAAATGTCACATGGGATTAGCCAAAAGGAAGTCTTTAGTCACCTTATTGAGCGAGAACAGCTTTACTGGGGAAATATGGGAAGAAGCTGAAAAACAGTAAGTGCTACACAGAAGATGTAGAGTTATCATAGAGTGACCATATGCTAAGAACTTACACTTCTGAGAGTAAAAAGCAGCACTGAATTATTACCATATGAATGAATGTTTAGACAAAGACAATGTTACACTGGAAACGATGGTAAACTAAAAATTTCCTAAGCATAATAGGATATATGACCATCCCAAGAACAAATTATTTATATATTATATAGTATTAGAACATCTATGCCTTCATTAACATTTTGTGTAGAATAAATAGAAGCTAGCACTGACTTAGTACTTAATGGCAGGCCTTCTTCTAATAACAACATATAACAACTCACTCGTTATTATAGTAACAAGTGGTACCATGTACCTCAAGGGCAGGTAGTATTACAATGACGTTGATTAAGGACAGAAAAATAAGGCATAGTAAGGTTAAATAAATTGCTTAAAATCATACAAAATTTTAGCTCCCACAAATTTCTTGTGTAATTTTAAGCAATTTACTTAACCTTACTGTGTCTAGTCAACAATAATTTAATTGTACCTCTTAAATAAGTAAAAGAGTATAATTAGATTTTTTGTAACACAAAGGATAAATGCTTAAGGTGATGGATACCCTATTTACCCTGATGTGCTTGTTATACATTGCATGTCTGTATCAAAATATCTCATGTATCCCATAAATATATACACCTACTGTCTAACCACAAACTTAAACATTTTTAACAATCGCACAAGTAAAAATAAGAGTCAGAATTTGAACCCCAACTCTGCAGTTACTGAGGGCATATTTTTAAACAGCTACATTGTATTGTCTTTGGGCTCAGTTTGTTACCATAATACTGTACTCCAACATTATAATATGTTTGGTGTGTTTGTGTGTGTGAGTAAGAGAGACATCTTTTCTTAGACACTGTAAATAACGCCAACTGTGAAGGGATAACAGCAAATAAAGAATATGGATGACCAATGAATGACAACAATGTCCTGGAAATTAAATTGGACAACAATGTCCTGGAAATTAAGTGAAGGAAAATAAGTTGCTTAGACAATTAAGTGAGCGAAGGAAATTAAGTTGCTTAAACATGTATCTTATGCCGTTTAGTAAAGCATTGCTGAAAAACATAAACCAATGTATACCTCTTAAACTGTGTTATGTGGCCGGTTCACCTATATCACAGGATAACAGTGTCAACATTATAGATGAGATCATTTTCATATGGAAAGTAAATACTAAACCCTTACAAAGATCTACTGAATAAAATGCTTTTTATTTGGACTTTTGACATTAAGTGGTGACATCCTTTACGTGTCCCATACTGTCTTGAATTTCTTCAGCCTCAGCAAGAGATAATGGATAAACAACTTAATTCAGCCCAATAAACCAGTGGGGTAGCATTGTGTATGCAGTCAATTGTTTAAACAGGAGACACAACCTTCTTAGACACTTAATTAGATCTGAGATACATATGAAAAAGAGAAGTGAAAAAAAAGAAGGCTTTAATACTTGTTAAATATAATTTTTCTTGAAAAAGTGCCTTCTCCAAAGTAAAGGGCAAACACCACAAATTGCACATGAATGAAAGAAAATTATATAGCAGATGCTAATATAATATCAATATACTTTAACAATATTCATTAAAATAAGCAGGGATGTAATTGGGAAAGTGAAAACCCAATTAACCTGCTTAACCTGCTTATTTAGGTTATGAGTTGCTAGCATACTTTGCACATAATTTCAGTATTGTGGAAAAACTTGGTGAATTCAAATGAATTTAACACAAAGAGTAAAATATGCAATTCAAAAGGAAAAAAATGAAGCAATCTTAGATTAAAGTAGACTAAATTATGAGATTAAATATCCATCATTAAAAAAACATATTTACCACATCCCACAGATATTTTAATTCATACAGTAAATAGCATTTCAATTAGAAATGGAAAATGTCCAAGTACTATTCATATATAGGACTGACAGTATGTACTGTACAGTCCTTAATATGCTACTTTTGCAAACCAAAAACAATTCAATTATTTCATTAAAAAGCACTGCAGAGATATCTGGAAGAATGAGTTGTACAAAGAGACAGGGAGAAGGAGAATGGAGCTTTGGGTCTCTTTCCCGTAAAAGACAGGTGTGATTGGAGAAATTGAGCAACAAGTTCAGTGATAATTGCAAACATTCTGTTCAGGGTGTGTGAAGGGATCTTTATATTTTGCAAATATATTAAGAGGAATTGTATTTTCTATTAAAATTCAGTATGCAGTTCATTTCAAATTCCCATATGACTTTAGCTACACCTCATGGCATCAATGACTACCTGCTATGGTCAAGGACATTATGAAAACTGATTGAAAGCTGGGAATTTATTCTACTGTGAAACCATTTGATATTTCCTAAAGTGAAATGATATACACTTAATGTGATACAGAAAGCTGAGCAACATAAACAATAAAACAAAAATTATTACTTGGGAGAATGGCAGAAAATTGTTATAAGATCATCTCTCTCTGTTATTATGGGTAATTCATCATTACTCATCTATGTGTTCAAAACATGTAAGACATTCTGAGTTTCCTCCTGATTACCAATTTTACAAATGTTTTTTTTTTTTTTTTTAAATTGCAACTGATTTTTAACCAAAATTATATGCCACAAGAGCATGTCATTTATATAGAAAAGCATTTTACACTTTCCCCTTTTCTTTAACTTCTTGCCAGCATGATGCAATCTCAAATAGTAGTAATGTGTAATATAAAAACTTTGTAAAAGTAACTTCAAATAAAATTCATACTTTAAGGACTTTTCCCCAAAACTAAGATAATTTTAAGGAAGCTGGATTGATTCTTAAAAACAAATTTACATTACTATTAATGATAATTGCATGTTCATTATAAAAGTTCTTCAGATACATTTGTCTTAATTCAGAAATATTAAATATTCTAAGTTCTTAGCAGATTCCATAAGCTTAATACTGTACAAATGCAAGCACAACCAAGAGATGACTTTATGCAAGGTTTTTACTCCAGCATTTAAATACTAAAGTAGTTAATATTGAGGTTGTTAGTGTTTTAACACAACCTTAGCTCAATTGATTCATATGAATAAATATTATTTACTGCTGGTATGTCTGCAGAGTGAACTCTCTTTTTACCTTGACACTTATACAATGCTGATGTTTCTGCTAAAATACAAATGAGACTGCTTGGCTTACAAAAGGTTCAGTGTAAGCCTCTCTGCACTGAACATTTTCACAAAGAATATGACAACTTCTGTAGATTTAGTTGTTTCTGTCTTTAGAGAGCAATTAAAATCCCTCTTTATTTATTTTTCTAGGATACTAAACTTAATTAACCTATTCAATAATGCAAACAGAATTTATTTGTAAGTAAATATTTCTTTTGCATGCAACAACATGGTGTTCAACACCTGCTATATTCTTTTATTTTCCTCTGTAGGTAAATTAGGTGGCTTTACATTCCCAGAAAGAAACATATTCAGTAAATATTTCAGAAAATAATACACCAGTTAATGTAATCTCTTTTCTTCTAACATAAATCATTTGCTACAGACACATATTTTTGCACATTAGGTTCAAATGCAATATTTAAGCGAGAGGTATTATCTAAGATTCATCCAATATTTGAATGATTTCTGTCCAGATTATTGCCTACTGAAGCATTACAACATTTATTTGCAAGATATACTGGCAGAAAGTTTTCTATTTTCTATACACAGAAGATCCCATTTTAATGTGGTTCTTTTAGGAAAAATAGTAAGCAATCTAAAAATAATCATAAAAGCCTGTTAATGATGATATATGAATACAAAAGTATTTTCACCCATTTCAATTTTTATTTCCTTAGTCATCAAAGTTTTACAAATGAATCAGTAAACCTTCTAAATTTAGATGAAGACGGAGGAGGAACAGGCAAAGAGGGAAGAAGAATAGAAATTACCAGTTCAGTTGTCGTAGTTGTTAATGTCCGAGAAAACTATTGAAAATTGAATTTCTACAGGAGAAACATTTACCTTTACCTTTGGAGAGAAAAATACAGACAGGATCATCTAATCTTTAATGTGAAATAAAATTTCAAAACTTAGACTTTAGAAACAAAAAGGATAAAATCAAAGATTTTCAGACTATGGCCAGATACTAATTTAATTTTGTGTGTTTCAAACTTGGTGATACATTGTAACAAAATTTATTTTTAAAATATTAGAATATATTAATGTTGATGCAAGTATTTGTTCATTTGTTCAACTAATATTTATTTAAAATCATCTATTTGAAAGTACTTCAGCAACTAGAGGTAAAACTACAACTGTTACTTCCAAATAATTTGTGTAAAAGTACAAAATTAGGAAATACCAAAAATCAGTGACAGATATAAACAGTAATATGCAAGTCACAGATATATATATGAGGTACTGACGAAGGCTTTGCAAGGTATGATATTTTACAGTTCAATTTCAAAAAGTTTTAATGACAAGATGATGATGCCTTGTTCATCATATGAATGACAGCAAAAGGAAATGAAAATGATAAATAATACCCCATGCTTCATGTGAGTTGATATAAAAAGTTGCTGTCTAATGCAAAGGCAATGTTCTTTAAGACCATTATATAGGAAGATAAAAGTTTTGCATATCTAGAATTATTCGAGGATAAAGAACATCATATATGTACCTTGATGTACAAAAATATCCAATAACTACAAGTGAGTTTGTTATGGAAGAACAAAAATAGTTTAGAAGTCTAAAATGTAAATCCCACTATTTGTCTTAATATTGGGCTTGTGTAAGTTGTAGAAGGCATTGGGGGCCTAGGGTAAACTCTTCTGCATTCTTAATTTTTAATCCATTGAGAGAAAGAGCAAGAGAGAGCATAGAAGCACTCGTTCTAAAGGAAGTAGACTAGTGGACCTCATACTCCATACGGTTTTCTGTGCCCCCAGCAAAGCTCATCTTGAATTGTAGTTCCCATAATCCCCACATGCTGTGGGAGGGAGCCAGTGAGAGGTAATTGAATCATGGGAGCGGTTACCCCCATGCTGTTCTCGTGATAGTGAGTGAGTTCTCATGAGATCTGAAGGTTTTATAAGAGGCATTTTGCCCTTTGCTTGGCACTTCTCCCTCCTGTCACCTTGTGAAGAAGATGTCTTGCATGCCCTTCACTTTCTACCATGATTGTAAGTTTCCTGTGTCTTCCCCAGTCATGTGAAACTGAGAGTTAATTAAACCTCTTTCCTTTCTAAATTACCCAGTCTCTGGGTAGTCTTCATAGAAGTATGAGAATAAACGAATACAATCCTCAATTAGTTATTTTAGACCAACAGCAAAGGAAGTGTTTTTTTGTGAATAAGGTTACTACTTTTATAAGATTTCTGTAACAGATGAAGGAATCCTACAAAGGTCAGAACCTCTTCATAAATCATACACTGGAATAGGTAGTTACCCAACCTTCAAGAAAATTGCTACATAATTGTCAATGAACATTATATATATGTGTGTGTATATACATATACACACATATATATTATATTTAAGACATGAGAGTATAATTAGGTATTTGTATTTGATTAAAATATCTCTAATTTTAGAAGATTAACCCTATAAGTTTCTTAGTGGAAGTTTGACAGTATTCACTATTATATAAAGATATTTTTTATCACATGCGATGTAGATAATGATGTACTACCAGTCCCATCAATATCTATTTATTCTGCCCCATCCACTGGGATAATGGTCCCTTAAATGAAAATTGGAACTGGTTTATCATGATGTAATATGTGGATTCAACAATTAGAAATATATGATACATTCAGCCCTAGCTTTGATTACAACATTTTATGTATAGGATCAGGCTTGGAGCAAATGTTTTTGTATGTGAAACATATACATATACTAACATATTTGCCCTTTATAATGTATAGTTTCATATGTGAAATATATCTCAATAAATGTGTTTAGTATATGAAATATATGTCAAATTTATTGATGTATATTTCAGAATTTGAGATATATTTTACATACAAAAACATTTGCCCTTTACAATGTATAGTTTTAACAAATGTATGAGTTTTAACAAATGTATACAATCATGTAACAGCCACTGTAATTCATGTGTAAAACTTTCCCATAACGGCAGATAGTTTCCTTGTGACCCTCTGCCATCAACCAATTCATAGTGTCTGTATTCATTGAACCTGCATTCCTTCACTCATCACACTGCATTCAAGATTTACCCAGGCTTGTATTGGTAGTTAGTTCTTTTTTATGACTACCTACTATTTCATTATATGAATAAGTCTCACTTTGCTTATCCATTCACCAAATGAACAGCATTTGGATTCTTTCAACTTACTGGTGAAAACATAAAGAACGGTATAAAATCTATGTACATTTTTTTTATGAAGATAAGCTCTAGTTCCCTAAAGTTAGTAGTATGGGTTGGGTTAGTGGGACATGAGCAACATTATAGAAACTACCACACTGTTTTCTAAGTAATGTATAATAGCTCCAGTTGCTCTAAATCCTCATTGGCACTCCCCAATGTTGTGCACTTTGTTATTTTGTTAAAATTCTAGAGCTGTGTAGATGAATTTCATAATAATTTTAACTTTAGCTTCCCTAATAAGTAATGGTATAGTCATTAGTCACCATATTCTCGAGGATGAGTCAAAAAATTTTTGATAACTCCAGAAAAAGCAGTTTTCTATTAATTAAAAAAGAAGAGCAAAGTAGATTGTGAGTTAGTTGATCATTAACTATTTATGTCACAAACACTAATAATGTCCTGTTAATGTTTTGCCTTTCTGTTCTGAAGCTAGATATACTTTTAAAAGATATAAAAAGTCCAACTACTTCTTACACATTCTCAGGTCTCACCTTGGTTTGTCTTATCATTATTTCCCTCAAGATTATTAAAATAGCATCTTAACAGTACTCTCTCCTTACACACCTGAGCCTTGACACAGCCTATACTTCCACAGCTTGAATAAGGCTTTTCAATCTTAAATCAGACATAATCACTGTTTCTCCCTCTGATGGCTTCCTACCTCACTCAGAATGAAAACCAGACCTCTAAAATGAAACCGTCCATAGCTGAACTTAATTGCAAAAACCTTCAGCATCCAAGGGAAATTATTATGAGTGCAGTGTCTATGATACATTGGAAGAAGATTCCTTGAACAAGAAAACCACAGAAAATTAAATGGCGTAATACAGGAATAAGAGAGTAAGAATCTATTTTAGAATGATGTCAGCTGGATTCAAGAAAAATGGGACATATTGTGAAAAAGTATTGGTGAGAAATCTATATAAAATATAGACAAATTAAAAATAACTTCTTAATAGACTCTCTTTAGTTATTTTGTATATAATAATTTGATACTGACTATATTCCTAGCACTGGTAGGCTCTGAAGCTAAAAGAATAGATAAGCCAAAGTGTCTGTTCTATATTAGCCTATACTCCAGGAAGGTCATAAAAATAATAGGAGTTAAAAAGAGAGTGACATGTGCTGATGGACAGCAGGCGCCCCCCTAACATAACACGAGGACTCAAGAAATGCCCTGCAGAGAAGATAATAACCATGCTCAAACCAGAGTAACATTAAGTCCAACGAAATGAAACAAGATTAAAGATACTCCAGGAATTCATGGCAAAAGATACAAAAGCATGGAGACAGTGCAAAGGATGAGATCCAGGTTAAACAGAATGGGAGACATCAATAGAAACAGAATTGCTTAGAAAATGGTATGAATTAATAGTTACTTTTCAAGTCGTAAGGATATCAAGATGAGTTACTCCCTTGAAGAAAAATTAAATAAAAATAAATTGAGGAGTCAGTAAGAAGGGTGCAAAAAATGAGAAAAAAGAGAAAATTACAAAATAAAATACAAATAAATCCATATATATTGTGTGTGTGCATACATACATGAGTTAATGGAAAGTAAGTAATCCTTACCAAATCTATTGATAACGCAAGTTTATTAATGAGTAAATATTTACATAAATACTGACCTCTATCTAAATTTTTGTAAGTTTCAAATAAGTGCAATAAAAATATTTTTAATTGACTTGGGCCCAGTTCAAAGCAAGACTGATATACCTTAGTAATGTTATTGCTGAAGATAATATAATTAGGTTTTTGAAAAAAGTCATGAAGCTACCATGTTCAATGAGTGACAGCCTCACAGATTAAGGATTGAGGTTCAAATTCATTTATTATTTACTGAATATGCATAAAGCTATGCACAGAAAATCATTAAAAAATAGAAGTTAATAATTGAAACATTGTTTAAATGATCACATATGCTGTCTGTAGTGATGGATTCAAAATACTAAGGACATTTATAGATTTCTTATATAGAATTTATATTTCTATACATCCTTATAACTTCATTTTCATTTTACACAGATAAACTAAGTTTTTTTCATATTTAAAATTTTGTATACCTGTTTTTCTACTATTGTACATTGAAAACATCATGATTTATCTCTCTATACTCTGACAAGAATAGAATAGGGTTCTTAGGCTCCAAATGCCTACACATTTTTATTTAATTGGATATATCTACTCACATATCATTTGACTGAAAAATCATCAGTTCTGACAGTGCTTTTACCTCAAACCTCTGCATTATCATGTAGAATAGTTACTTGGTGTGCTTTTCTCTTTTGCTTATTAATTTACCTAAGAGATGCCTTTATGTAGAGTTCATCTTCAGTTTTTCTGTATTTCTTGTGACAAAGTTTGGCACACAGTAGGCAGTTAGTAAAGGTTATTAATAGAAAAAGTTAGATACAATCTTCCTTTATTTTCTGCAGTATTAAAAACTGATGTACTACTTTTAATTTCTGAAGAAAAAGAATATACAAGTAAAAATATGGTTTCTTTAGTGCTAAAATTCATTTTCCATGCAGACCTACTCCTTTTGTTACCTATTACTGTTAGTCTATTTTTAACTTTGCATGGTATATCTCAAATGATTATTGTAATTTAAAATAATATTGAATAAGAAAAATAGCACTCTTTTAAATGACTAGACTGGGCACTTCTCAGGTTAATATTTGTTTCTGAGTGAAAATAAAACTCAGCTATTACTAGTAATGTCATTACAATATCAATGAATGTAGGGATACATTTACAAAAAAAGTATTTGGCTTTCTGCAAATACTATTTTACATAAATTATATATATATTATTTTATATATAATGTATAAATTATATATATGTGTATATATATACATACAATTATATAACTTTACTTGTTTTTTCTTTACTCTTTTTCAATTTATTTTGTTACCTACATGAAACCACACTGAAATTTTTCCACTTATAAAAGCTAACATTTATTTGGGGAAAAATAAAATCCCTGAATGTGTTAGTGAACTTTATTTTGGAGACTTTCCGGTTTAATTGATGTAATCTGACCTTGCTGTTAGTTTAGCTGGAGGCAAGCTCTTTCTGTCTGCATTACTTTTCATTATTGCTTCCTTGTAGAAATAGTACCTCCTGCTCCATATAAATGTATGACAAAACTAAAGAACATACTACAGAAAGTCATTCAATTTTCATCTGCTATTTTCCCATCAATGTGAACACACAATAGTATTCTTCCTACCCTTCATAGTTAAAAGAGGATTATTTCAACTGAAATTTGGAAAGCCTACAGTCAGATGTGAGATTTAGAAGAAAACTGATATTCCTTATTTATTTATCTAATGTCCAAGCTTCATCAACCATAATATAAATCACTTGAATTCCCTAGCAACTTTTTTTGCAGTGGTGCCTAAGCTTATTATTAATTTACTCTGTTTTTCCTAGGTGCAGAGTGGAGACCATCAAGTCATATATCACATAAACAATTAAAAACTATCCTTTGGCTGTAAGCTTTTTGAAATGACGAAGTGCTGGTACAGAGTGAGCTGTCCTTGAATTACTTTCATTGGTAAGTATTAGACAGCATGATGAATTTCTTACAAGCCAGACATTTGAAATAGTGTCTTCAAAGCTGTGTCAGCTGCCTATTTATCTTTATTATGGCCTAGAACTGATAGCAAAAATACAATATTAGTGCATGTATTACGCTAACAACAATTATGGGCTTTATTTTTTTTTCTTAGAGATGAGGGCAGGAAAAAAATGTGCTTTTACAGCAATGTCATTGCTATCTTTTCCCCTCCAAAGATAAAAAGTAATTTCAATGTGGATATGAGATTGTAGTTAAAAATTAAATTATATTCTATGCTCAAAATTAAATCCTTATGAGACCAAATTCAATTTTATAATCTTTCTTATAAAGTATAGGTGACTTAAGTATTTTAAAATGGACATGTTTAATATTTTATAAAATAGGTTCACTGATGTACTTTCTTTGTCTTGAAATAATTCTCATTAGTGCAATGATATAGTGTATATCTCATATCCATATAAAAACAAATTTTCTCACATTGTGTATCTTTTTTTCTAATGAATTTAAATTAAGGGTATACATATACTGGTGTATGTCAATCTTATTGTCATTTCAAAAACCCTTTTTTATTTTTAGTTTTTTGAGATGAAGTCTAGCTCTATTTCCCAGGCTGGAGGGCAGTGGCATGATCTCGGCTCACTGCAACCTCCGCCTCCCGGGTTCAAGCAATTCTCTGCCTCAGCTTCTTGAGTAGCTGGGATTAAGGTGCCCGCCACCACGCCCGGCTAATTTTCGTATTTTTAGGGGTTTCACCATCTTGGCCAGGCTGGTCTTGAACTCCTGACCTTGTGATCCACCCGCCTCAGCCTCCCAAAGTTCTGGGATTACAGGCATGAGTTACCAAAAAAGTTATTATTTTAAAGCAAAACTGATAAATGATATTACAAATATGCACATAGTCCTTATTGTATTTGTAATGTAATCAATATTATTTTAAACTGGAAGGAAGAAGACTCAGCTCAAACATTACATGAGTATGTTACAAAAACAGTCTAGCATAAAAATATCCTTTTCTATTTTAAGGATACAATGCAATACTGAAAGGCTACATAACTTACGTAGAGCTAGTCAGTTTTGAAACTGGATCCAAAGGATGCTCTTCCAACTCCAGTTTAGAATTCCTGCCAGGGAGTTGCTGTTCCTCCCAGGGCATGTATATGTCTCTGTCCGTTTCTGTTTACATCCTGGCTCTAAGTTAACACTGCAGATATTTTCAGCAATATTCACTATTATTAATGTTAAACACTTAAAGATTAACAAAGTATAACGTGGATTTGCTAAATGAATTTTTAAAGTCACGAAATTACTATTATCACGACTAACGCTAATTGTATCCAGATGAATAGAGCTACAGAGACACAAACATATATACACACAGACACACACATGTGTCTGCAACAGTACTCTTAAATTATTTGCTACTCTGATGAGATGTCATTTTGACAAAATTATATCCACATAAAAATTACTTAGAAGCAGTCAATCAAATTTGGAACCATCTGTGTTTATTGTATACAAAAGGAAATTGAAAATTTGAACTGTGAATAAAATAAGCAAAGAAGCATGGCTTTTCATATATGAGTCTATATAGCACACATAATTGATATTAAAGGGGCATCAAAGTTTATATGCTTTTAATGATAGTCAGATTTAAGTTTTATATTTGTACTTTATAAAAATTAAAGTTTTTTGTTTTAATTTGTTCATCTGTCTTTTTAAAAATACTCTTAGTTAACTTAGAATAAAATGTTTCAAAGAACAAACTTAATTTGATTTTTAATGTGAGTATTCTACAACAGCATAAGTTCTCAACAGATGAGTTCAAATTCATCCTATCTTATCTCATTTGTCTCAAATATTCTTTGCTCATTTACCAATCACTGACTTTGGGAGGCCAAGGCAGGTGGATCATTTGAGATCAGGAGTTTGAAACCAGCCTGGCCACTGCACCCAGCCGCAACTATATTTTTATAAGTAAAAAAAGCCAAATCAAAATCCTAGATAATATATGACTCAATTTTTAAGAGATTCTGGAAAAGGCAGTAATTGTAATGGTAGACTACATATCAATTTTTGGCATGGTCTGAGGAACTAGGAGGGACTACAAGGGATATGAGAGTACTTTAAGAGCCAGTGGAAATGAACTGGAGATTGACTGTAGTTGTGGGTACACAACAATGTGTGTTTATCAAAATGTATAATAGATACACCCCAAAATGTACAAAAGACAAAGTATGTAAATTATACCAATTCTAATAAAATAAGCCTGACATATTTGTTTAAAGTCAACCCTCTGTCATGTCTTACAATGTTTCCTAACAAACAGTGAACATAGGATCACTGGTTCCTTCTTGAGATTTAACTATGTTTAGCCTTCTGCACAGAAAATTAATTTAAAAACTTTTTACTCATAATTTTATATGCATACAAGTGTAAATGTATGTTTTAAAATAGATATCAATATGATGGAAGCTACTTTTAAATAGACTGAGAAAACAGATTTAGTTCCAGGAAAGAAAGAAAAAGCTCAGATGATGATATGATTCAGCTGAGACTGGCAGTTGAAACTATTTCTATTTGGTTTGATTGGAATAGCATATAAGTGCCATCTACTGGGCCTAAGAGAAACAAAACTCCTGAGTAAGCCAGAAAGATGCTTTAGGAAAAGGGTAGGTTCATATCTGTAGTCTTCTAGATGGAATAATCTGATGACCAATAAACAACCGCAGTTGAGCTCTGAGCTGGATACCTTTTTCCCAAGCAGGCATAACAATGCTATTCTCAGAGATCCATAGTATTGAACAAATAATTTAGACACAATTTATAATAACCTTCTCTTGCCCACCCAATGATTTCATGTATTTTACTTTCAATCATGGAACATCAGTATTCTATTATCAAACTTTCATCAATACTTTCTAAATTATCTTACCAAGTACCTTGCTGTATCTTGCTTTGTTATAACGCCAAGACATAGAGTGATGCTGTCTGTATTCAACAGAAAATACAAAGTCAAATAAATGTTTAATTTTCTTTATTTTATACCCTGACGTCAGAGCTGCCAATGATATCCTATGAATGGTAAATAAATCTGCGATTGCATTCAAAGGCAGCACATCATAATATCAGTTATTTCTGATTTTCTAATTTGAAGTTTATATCTATATGAAAATTTTAGGAAATCAAAAGGGTACATATCCATATACTATGCAAAATAAAAAAACATATAAAGCGAAGTAAAAGAGCTGATCTTGAAAGTGTTATTTTTTTTTCCTGCTGCATATCTTTAGTGTTTTTATCTGAGATCAATTTCTAAACTTCTAAAACTTTATCCCCTTGTTTCTCTCTCTCTCTGTCTCTCTCACACACACACAAACACACACTCACATATACACATGCACATTCATCTTAGTCAATTTGAAGTATAGTGAAACTTAGAGAATATTAAATATATATTATAAATATCACTGAAAAGTCTTTAGGGATTGACTTGTTATCATTGGATATGTACAAAAACATTATATATCTTCAGTACTTGTGAGGAGTAATTATAAGATCATCCAATACATTGAAATTCTTATCTAGATAATACAGTTAAGAAGTAGCTCACAGGATACTGAGCACAAGCAAGCCTAATAATTGGCTAGTAATGAGTCACAACTTTGAAAATGAGTAAAAGAAAAAAATCTTTCTAGGTTGGCAATGACTAATTACCTGGAGAATGATTAATTTCACTCCAAAGTTTATATCCTATACAATTATCTATTCTGTCTGTATTTAAATCTGGCTTGAATTAGATGCAATAGAATATCTGCATAGGAGAACACATTACTTAGGTTGGTGTCTATTTCTATTTGTATGGCATTCTCAGTTATGTTCCCTCATAAATCAGTCACATGGAAGACATATGTACCATAACCCCATTGTAACTTCATTTTCTACTGTAGGAGAGCATGCACTTGTTTCTCTCCACTCATGGTCTTGAAACAAGAGGTGATAATAACAGCATTGTTGGAGTACTGAAGGTGATAAATGGTCAATTAGTCAACCAGAAAACTAAGTCAAATTGGGTGACAATTTTAGAAACTAATTTCAAAAACAAATCTTAAATAAGATTATGAACAATTACTTCTGAATACCCACAAATTTGTTCTGCATAATTTAGCCCTTGCATTACAAGAAAAAGAAGCTCCATTTTTATTATTGCTGTCTTCATTACTATTGTTACTATTTCTTTTTTATAATAATTGATGACAACTATTAGTGTTCTTGTACTATTGATTATATGAATACTACAAAAAAAAAATCAGTGAATGTTTATAATTGCCACTGGAGCAACTTCAGTGGCATGTAAATTGCCAAGCATGTACAAGTAAGTTGCTACAAAAGCAATTGCAGCTTCTGCTATTAAAAGTAATGACTAGAACTTAAAGAATAATATAATAAAATAAATAAATAAATAAATAAATAAATAATAAAGTAACAACTACCCACAATTACTTTTGCACCAACCTAATAATATGGAAATACAATGTGCAAATTCCAATCACTGACTTCAAAGCCTTCTAAGCATGACTCCATTATCATATAGACAATGTCTATGCTGAAAGAGAGGCTGATTTTTAAGCCTTCTGTGTATCCTCCTGTGGACCTATGAAGAGTTTGACTATTCAACATTGTTTACACCCACATGAACAGAACATGTGTAATCTTAAACTGTGATTTTTGCAAGATCAAAACTGAATAGAAAACTAAGTCATGTAATTGTTTATTTCAGGAGAGAAGTAATTTGGTGCTTTAGACAATTTTTGCTGGCTCACACCTGTAATCCTAGCACTTTGGGAGGCCAAGGCGGGTGGATCATTTCAGGTCAGGAGTTTGAAACCAGCCTGGGCAACATGTCGAAACCCCATCTCTACTAAAAAAAACAAAAATAAATAAATAAAAATAAAACAAAAACATATATATATATATAGCTATATATATATATATATAGCTGGACATAGTGGCAGGCACCTGTAATCCCAGCTCCTTGGGAAGCTGAGGCAGGAGAATTGCCACTGCACTCCAGCCTGTGTGACAGAATGAGACTCCGTCCCAAAAAAAGAAAAGAAAAGTAAAAGGAAAAATATATATATATCTTTATATACACAATGAAGACTTTATTTCTTGCTGTATGATATGCCTTCTCTAGTTTTATTTGACTCTATAGGTTCACATATAAAATTTCACATAAAAATGTTTAATTAGTTTTAACTTGATCAGCAGATGAATGTTATTTCCCATAGGCAACCAAGGAAATGGTAACTAGTATTGAAATAGCAGGGAAAAGGAGGCACAAAAGGAAAATACTATGATCAATTCCATCATAATTTACTTTGGCTTCGTCTTTAAAGTGTTTTGTGTTAATTATGGATTTCTGAAAACCTCAACCATGATCCCACGGAGGAGGAAAGCCTTTCCTTCACCCAGCAGGAGCTATTTCCAAACTGTATTTCTCATTGCTCACTGAAAGAGAAAATTAATTTGTATTCATCACGTACTTTCCAATTTTGAAAAAGTAGATTTCTGGCCAATTATGATGCCCCAAGGATAAACATTTAGTTTTTTTTTTCCCCCAAATTAGTTAAAGCTTTTAATTCATATTCAAGAACAAGTGGTAATTATAAAGAAAATATTTTAACACACAAAAGTAATTCTTAGTGAATCCTAAATTTCTGCCAAATGTTTATTTAGGAGTATTTTATATGCATTCAATATTTTTAAATTTTTAAAAAAATATTTCTTAATTAAAAAATATTTCTTAATTTAAAATTTAAAATTCCTAAATTTCTGCCAAATGTTTATTTAGGAGTATTTTATATGCATTCAATATTTTTAAATTTTTAAAAAATATTTCTTAATTTAAAATTCAACATTTTTATTTCACTTTGGAAGTCCGTATATCACTTTATCACTTTACCCTAAAATCGTAATGATATCATTTCAAATACTGAAATTGTATCTTAAAAAATGAGAAACATTTTGGTATCTTTCAGTGGAGTATATGACATGTGTGGACTGTCACCATGCATCACATTGTACCCTCAGTATTACTACTTTATCTAGATAGTGGTAGGCATTCAATGCACATCGAATTCAAACTAATTATGTGAAAAGATACCCAGACATCTCACCGTTAGCAGATTACATTGCCTCTAACATGACATTTCAAATTCCATTTTCACTACTTCTTTCCCTTACCATTGAAGTAACTATTTTTAGCTAAAGCTGACTGATCACCAATGCTTCTCACCACTATGCAATAGTAACTCGTTTTGTAAATTATTTATTAGAGTTATATCAAGTATCTGTTTAACCTTTAATCTTCATTTTTAATGTCTTACTGCTCCCCTTTTTTGGTCACAATTAAGCTGTCTTCAATATTTTAAATATATTAAAATAAGGATTAAAAATCTTTAAAGCAAGCAAATACGTACTTTCTTTGTACACAGCTATCACCTCAAGCCACTTTCCTTTCATTTTTCCTTTGTATTACTCAACATATGATAGCATAATCTGTCTGTAAGGCCTTCACTTATTGACTCATTTGCTCTGGCTGTTTCAATTTCACTCATCCATTTACACAGCTATTATCACAAAAATCACTAATAACTTCCTATATGCCAAAGTCAATAACCCATCTTCTTTTGTCATCATTTTTAATTTCCTTTTAGCCTTGTGCCAATTTATTATCTCTATTCATCTTAAAATAGTCTCCTCTATTGCCTTCTGTGGCAGGTGATTACCAATTGTATTCTTTGTCTTCTGAGTGTACCTTCTGTGTTTATTTGTTCTTTTTCACTTCTCACCATACAAATGCAGTGATTCCCCTCTGAATGACATCTCTTGCCATTTTCCTTATTCCATTTTGAAGTTTTCCACTGTAAACTACCACTTATTGTTAAATTGTTAGCATCATCTGACTATAGATGATTGTTAAGTTTATATTAATAGCTTGAACATATTATAAACTATGTTATACATTTCTAACTGCCTAATCATACTGCCCATCAGAATATCTTACAGGCAAATAAAACTCAATAGACCTAGCACTAAATTATTTATCTCTTCCCTAAATTTTTATCCTTAAATTAATAACACTGTTTTTCACTCTGGCACAGATGTATAAAACATTGAATCAGTTTCCATGTAAATTAGCAGATTTTATATTATATATATTTATATGAATTATAATTATAATCTTATATCATATAAACTTAAATATTATATATGATAAATGTTAAGTACACAAATACACTTAATATATACTTGTATACTTAAATAGATAAATATGCATACAAGTACAAAGAAAAATTCCACACACAACAATCTCGGTGTATTACAGTACTACAATTAGCACAATTGTGTTACAACATTTCATTGAAGAATTCACAGTGGAAATATAATTGCATTATCCTCCAAATTACAGTAATATCAGTCAGGCACTGGGGGTTTTTCTGAGAAAAATAAGGAATTTCTCTTGAGCCTCTATTGACAGTGTGTCACTTGTGGGTTGTAACATGTAGCATTGAATCTCCAACATTTTCTTTTCTCAGAGTTTCTCCCAGGCTATAAGAAATGGGACCAACATTTCCTATCTAGAAAAGTAGGAAATACAATGCCATTTTTCTAAACTTATATGTTCAAAATTTATCAGCTTAATATTAGAGTTCAAAGTACATTGATTTGACTTAAAATAATTTTTCCATCTAGTTACAAAAAGAGAGACATTACAGAATTGTATTGCTATCACCTTGGCTTAGTATAACTTGGGAGAGTTTTAAAAATCCCAATGCCCAAACTACTTCAGAATTTCTGGAGATGGCACTGAGACATCAGCATTTTTAATGCTTTTTAGGAGATTCTATGGAGAATCAAAATCGAAAAAACTCTATTTCAGTACAAATGGTGGCACAGTTGCTATGTTCTAGCTCACTACTACAACAATGTGTTATGAGATTTGCATTGTTGTTTTGTTTTTGTGTTTATTTGAAATGGTGAGATGCTATATTATCTTATAAGTGACTCATACCCCAAGGTCTGAATAATTTTGGTGGGGGACAAGTTTTGCTACCCACAACAGAGAACTTTCTTGTCAGGATTTCTCAAACATGATTCTATTGACATTTTAGACTGGATAATTGTAGATACCTGTATGATAATCAAAAAAGTTTCCGGACATTGACAAACATCCTCAGGGGGTAGGAGGCAAAGTCACTCCGGGACAGATTAATAGAGGAAAATGCTTAAGCCAAAAAAAAAAAAAAAAAAACAGAATTAACATAAAATTTGTGCTGGAATGAGAAGTGACGAGATTGTGTTTTGCTATCAGGTAGAAATAAGAAAATTCAGATTAAGAATAGCATTTTTTCAGCTCTAGGATGTTAGTGTTATTAAATCTACCATTGAGTTAAAAAAACTGTACTTATTAAACTGTAATACACGATCTATTTTTAAACACATTTCCGACACTGGAAGTGGCAAAATGTAAGGTAAGGTAGAACTCAAAAATCAATGAAATTCAGTGTATTCAATATTTTCGACTTCACAGTTTGCAAAGTTTTGGAAGACTTAAAATGTTTATGTGCCACACATATATTTCAATTTAATGTGTGTGTGTGTGTGTTTTTAAAATCATATTGTATGAGTTGTTTTGTGGTTTACTTTCACTTAAAATTACTTTATTTACATTGTGTCCTGTATAGTACCCATTTATATTTTATTAGGATGTACCTCAATATATTAAAATATAAAGCAGTCTTTAGAATTTTTCCAATTTTAAGGTCCCACTACCAGGCTTTTAAAAAGTCCTGACAACTGTGATGTTTTAGGGTTATGCTATTACCAGGCTGCAGATTCAACTCTAAAGTTCTCATGGTCAATATAGAAAAAAAATCCCCATATTTGAAATAACGGGATGTAAACTTGAAAATTAGTAACTTGCACTATCTCCTTTTGTTAGCTCTTCTCTAGTAAAGAATGTTAGCAATGTCAAGATCTCTCGTCTTCTCAGAATTCTCCACTTCACTCCTTCCACCACAGATTTAAAAACTCAACAATGTAAGGGATGTTCCAAACAAAAAATACTGTTAGTTATGAGAGTGCTTTATCCCCTATGTCTGAAATTAAAACTCCAAATGTGGTCAGTTCTAGATTTGACCTTGACCCTCCAAGCATCCCATTAGGTCCCTGTCTTAATATTGGCCCCTGAAATTTTGCAACTTGATCAGAAAAACAAATTGGGGAAAGTCTTTCAGAAAGATAGCACAAAAATAAAATGATTTTTCCCCAAAAACCTAGCATAGAACAGAGCTGGCCTAAATTTTCCTTTCCTTTATATAGAAGAGCCTTCCTGAGGTAAAGGAAGCTTTAGTCTCCATTTACCATTCCAGTTGGAAGAGAAGAAAATTCCAAAAGAAGGGTAAAGTCAAAAAAGTGTGAATACTAAGTAATTTTGTAAAAATGTTGTAAAGAGATCATACATTACAGAATATAATACAGAAAAACAAGAGTTTAAACTTCTTTGATCACCAAACTTTTATCTTCAACTCTAGTCAGTGATGCTAGAGTCCTTATTTTTGCTACGGTGCCTTCTAGGTGTAAATAAGGAGGATGGAAGACTGGAACACCCTCAGAAACAAGAGTAGATGCTCTTCCTACAAGCAACAGGACCCCTACTTTTTAGCTACTGCTTCCCGAACCCTGCCTTTTCTGCCTTCTCCCCGGGTTCCTTGGGATGGAGTTTTATCCACACTGTCAAAAGCATTAGGCCAAAAACTCCAAAATTCCATAGAATGAGATGGTTCTGCTCTCACTTTGAAACTCTTAAAAAATAGTTCAGCATTTGTTTTGAAACAGAACTTTTTCATTGTTTTTCTTTTTTTCTTTTCTTTTCTTTCTTTTTTTTTTTTTTTGAGACCGAGCCTCGCTCTGTCGCCCCAGGCTGGAGTGCAGTGGTGCTATCTCGGCTCACTACAAGCTCCGCCTCCTGGGTTCACGCCATTCTCCTGCCTCAACCTCTCCCAGTAGCTGGGACTACAGGCACCCACCACCACGCCCGGCTAATTTTTTGTATTTTTAGTAGAGTCGGGGTTCGCCATGTTAGCTAGGATGGTGTCGATATCCTGACCTCGTGATCCGCTGGCCTCGACCTTCCAAAGTGCTGAGATTACAGACGTGAGCCACCGCACCTGGCCAGAACTTTTTCAGGTAGCTGTTGAAAAATATGAGACTCTCCACTTATACACTTATTTAAAAAGAAAACCATGTTATTCTCAACTGATGAAGTTTTAAGTAGAATTGTTTTCGAACATCTATCGAATAGAATTAACTTAAGAAAAGGATTTTCTACATTCTTAATATTATATAAGGAATTTGTTCATTCCACCCTAATGTGAAAGATAAGTTCTAAATGAAGTTTTTGTAGAGATTCCAACATTCTTTAAGATATTAATTTCTATAAAATTTTAAACTATTCTGATTTATATCTCATTTACTTCTGAAGATTACAGTAAGTCACAAAATAGCAATAACTAAGACCGGAATCACTATGTAGACATGGCCCAGTGATCAGAATCAGGGAAAATGATCTTCATTGAGCTATGAAGTACAGGCAAAAATCAAGTGTTTTTATTTCAGTCCAATTGTTCAAGTATGGAGGAGTAGCTCTACCTCTGCTTCCAGTTCTAGTTGACATAGAAAAAAAACTGGCATAACATTAAATTGGAAATGAAATATTACTCTTCTGCTATACCATAAACCATTCAGGTAATATTTATATTATACTTTAAACCTAAGAAGATTATGTAGATCTAGCAGAGTATTATACATTTTGTTTTCAAATTTTAAAATATACTTTTGAATTATAACTTCTATTTTGAATGCCAAATGGAATAGTGATCACAAGCTGTCTTATTCTAATGAGTGCCCAGGGGTTGGGTGATGGGCAGCTTATTGAAAGGATCTTTAAATTACAAGTGCTTTAGGGCATGGATTTATCTGTATCTTAACCTTTCTAAGGCTCTAATTCCATTTGCATCACTTTATGAATAATGAATAATAATGACAGAGCAAGTTCTATTAAAGATTTTAGTGCCTTGGTAGGTGAATCAAATTACTGCTTATAAATTAAAGTCACCATTCATGCAAATTGTAACATTTCATACTAGTGTACCTCTAAATGTAGGAAAGTTTTCTTTCCCCTTGAAGATACGTTTTTCTAAGTGATACATACAGTGAAACAGATAATCTAGAAATTCATTAGAGTGCTATTTTGTTCATACTGTAGAATTATGTAAAAATTTAGAAATTAGAAAACAAATTGTAATAGAATTATAATAGTCTTATTAAACATTTGTACCATGTCTATTAATGGGTCACAATTGATTTATGACCCATTTCACTATCTTCACTATCTTATGTTACTTTGGAAAGTCTTTTATTGCATAATTAAAGATCATCTAGGGGAACATCTACTTCCAACTATGATGCAGTAACTAGTATTGGGCTAGCACCCCAGGCTAAATCACCATAACAATGGGCAAAAGATATAGTTGTTTTGAGGCAACAGAGACTATAAAATTATTAGAGGAAAATACATAAGATGAATCCCATTTTTACCCTGGCTTACTAACAGGGGAAATTCCAACCCTTCAATGAAGGGTGCTGAATTCCAAACTAAATGGGGTGCCAGAGAAATCCACTGAATACAGAAGGTACAGATCAAAGTTAGGAACAGAGACATGTCTGTGACATGAGACAGATGCCGGAGAAGAAGGAGCTGCGACTGTAAGGTGATTTCCCAACTGTCCTTGGTAGAGGACTGCTCGATATATTGGCAGGGTGAGGCTACACAAGACTTACCTGAAATTGACCACTACATAGTTAGGTACTTACCTTACTCTTTTAACTTGACAAGATTCAATATTCAAACTCTGCCTTTCCTGTAGAGATCGCATTCACCATGCCTTACCATTTCATATGCCCCTGATGGAAACTAAGAAGATACTATGAAAATATGATTGGTAGGGAAATTATAAGGTTCTCTATCTTGAGAAACAAGAGAAGTTTAGAATGTGTTATCCAAATGGTCGCTTTAGAAACAAGAAAACATAAGCTAATTGAAACCAAAATAAGATGAGATAAATACAATTTTAAAAAATTAGAGCTTGGAACAGTTAACAAGATAACTAAAACAATGGAAAGATTAATGAAGACAAATGAGAAACACACACACTCAAGTGCAGACACACATAAAGTACCAGTAACAGAAATGAAAGAAGGTATCACTATAACTCCTGCCAACATTAAAAGTACAAAAATAAAATATTATGATCAAAATTGTCCTAAGCATTTCACCAACATAAATTAAATAAGCAAGTCCTTAGAAACCACAACTTCACAACATTTAATGAAGAAATATTAAATCTGAATATTCATATATTTAGTAAACCATTTAAATCAAATATTTTCTCATGGAGAAAATGTACATTCAGCGTTTCACTGCTGCCTTCTATGAAACATTTTAAGGAAAAAACATAATGTCAGTAATGCCCAAACTCTTTCAGAAAATAAAAAATAAAAAATGGAATTTTTCTCAACATTTATAACATTCTTCTATAACATTTATAAAATGTTATACAAATCTTATAACCTGAATACGAAAAGCTGACAGAGATATCATAAGGAAAGAATATTTTTTCTTCATGAATATAGGCAACAAATTCTCAACAAGTATTCACAAAAATATTTAAAATATTAAATCTAGCAATATTTATATAAAAATAATGTTTTAAATCAAATTGTAAGCCTAATAAGTGCAATATTAAAATGCTTACTGTCACTTGTTATAAAAGGCAATGCAAATGAAAAGCACAATGAGAGAATACTAACTGCCTACCAGTGTGACTATAATTAAAATTTAAAATGAATCATAACAAATATTTGCAATGTTTTAAACAATTGGAACTGTCATACAATACTGCTAGAACTCTAAAGTTAATACAGCAGTATTGGAGTATAGTTTGGTACTTTCTGAAATTAAACAATTGCCACATGTTCCATCAATTGCTCAACCTAGGAGTTCACCAGAAAGAAATGAAAACAGACATTCATATAAAAACAATGACAACAACAACAACACAAAAACTTTTATACAGATTTTGATATCACCTTGTAATAATGGCCCAAACTGGAAATGGCCCAGTTATTCCTCAACAGATGAATGGATAAGCCAACAGACATATGCACACCATGGAACACAGCACAGCCATTAAAAAAAAACTAACAGCAAATTTCAAAAGCATGGGTGACTTTTCCAAGCCATTATGTTGAGAAGAAACTGAAACACTAAAAAGTATAAATTAGATTATTTTATTTGCATACTGATAGCAAAAAGATCATTGTTTACTCAGGTTGTATAAGGTGTAAAGGAAGAAAACAAATTTCAATATGACATGAGGAAAATTTCTGTAAAATAGAAATATTGTGTATCTAGATTTGATTAGCAGTTACTAGAGTGCATACTTATTGAACTTTGCAATTAATATTTGTTCATTTATATGGTATGTGTACAATTTAGATATATTGTATATGTATGTTCATTATGTTGTACATATATTTATTTATAATTTGGTCTTCATGTATAATATCTAACTGTATATTATATTATATGACTTGCATCTGAATAGCATTGACTTTTGAAAGTCATTTCATACCACACCATAGTGCCTCTACCCACCATTAAGACAAGACTTTAAGATAATTGTTTGCTTTTATTTTTTTAAACAAAATATTAATTGCTCTCATAGTTTTCAGCTAAATATTATCTCTCATTTCAATAAACAATATGATATGTTCTACTACAAGATCCAACCAAAAATCTGGATTTTACAATTTCTCGATAGTTGTAATTACCCAAATGCTGGCTGACACAATCTATTTCATGTGCAATGTTGCAACAACAGAGTAATAATTTATGGTGCATGTCCCAACTTCCATAATGTAATATGTCATCTAGCTAAAAAAAACTGTATTGTAGTTACAGATTCAAATTTATTCTCTGCTGTTAGGGGAATTCAATGTATGTTTTATTATATATAATCTCATTTTATCTTATAGTTACTCTATGGAATAAAAGGTTCATGCTGTATTTTAGAGACAAAGACATATCTTGTTATTTAATAAAGTTTACAGCAAAAATAATTCATTCTCCATTAACTTAGAGTGTGCAACAAGCACACAAAATATATTTTATTTTGCATGTGTATATGCACAATATTTGCTTTTGTAGCTAAGGTTTTATTTTAGTGTTTCAATTTAAATACTAAAACAAAATATTAACTTAAGACTTTTTAAAAAGTGCATTAAATTGTAAAATATAGATGAATGTCGAGTATATATGAGACTTTTACTTGGAACCACTGTGCTAAGTGATTAACTCATAATAACAATACAGAAACTCTAATGAATGTTTACTCTAAACACACACATTTTATTTTATTTTCCTAATTCCAGGAAATCTCACTTATATTTATTTTGATTCGTTCCATACCTAGGCATCTTCAAGCACAAAACGTTCAAGATTCAAATCTAGAGTTGATAAATTATTACATCTAATATGGACCACTAAACCTATCTAAAAAAATAAACATACCAATTTACTTGTAGAAAATCTAAGCATCAATTATAAATTTTAATCCAAGAAATGTGTATTGGGGGGAAAGTAAATGCTAAAAAAATAAAATAAACAATTATGGCTGATAGGAAGGAATTGACCCATTTCTTCATTAGATTCTGAGAAAATAGATGTATAAAACGTCCAACCTAGTCATGAGTCTAAGCTTAGTCTTATATCTCTGCAAGTGAAAGATCAGCAAGAAAAAGCACCTAATAATCTCCCACTTCACTATTGAATTAAAAATTTAGATATAAAAAATAAAGCAAAAAAGATTCAAGCAGCATCAGCTACTCTTTATATATATAAATATGCATGTATATGCAATATGCAATATAAGAGTAAATACTTATAAATATGTATGTGCAAATAAGCCTCCATATGTATGTACAAATTTTATATTCTGAATCATAGAATAACCAAGAGAGTTTCTGCTAATTAGTAACCTTTAAAAAAATTAACATACTATGTGTAAGTGAAATTATATTTCTGACACTTAAGGTGTGTTTTGTTTAATTAGTAATATTTTCCCACTTTATTTTAGATTCAAAAATAATGAGGGTTAGCATTTTGTGAATATTAAATTGTGAATTTAGATTTAGTATTAGGCAATAGGGGAGGAACTTTCACATATATTGTTATATTTTGCCTTTAATATAATATACTCTGAGGTAGGAATTATCATCAAGATATTTTAAATGAACAAGTGAACTAAGGTCTTCAAGATCTCATCATTTGTGAGTGGTAAAGCCAGGATTCATATGCAAATAGTATTTAAACTTAAAAACATAATTTACGAAGAGTATTCAGACTGTTCTATTTCCGTCATAAACATTTCCTAACCTAAGGTAAACTGATTACATGTTTCTGATCAGAAGAAATACAAAAATTAATTACAAAATGCATTTAATATGTATTGAGCAATGTATTAAATGTTAGCAAGTTTAATCTTACACTGAGCTAATTGTAAATAGCAGAACTGTGAAACGAGTATATAATATTTTATTTATAGCTACTTTATTAAATTTTGCTGTCTTTGTTAGCATACACATCAGTGAATATCCAAATGAAATATTAAAAATTATTGTGCAACTATACACCAAGTACATTTATAATTATGTAATGTACACATAAATATGTTGGCATAAAGGGCATAAAATAAAATATCGTAATTGTCATATCAGAGATATATGAATTTTTTCTGTACTACATTTTATACTTTCTTCTAAAATTTATTGATATCACTCATTTGTTAATGTCTATGCTTTTATATATTTTATAATGCAAGAGTCTTCATGGTCTATAATTCAGTTAGCCACAATTAAATTCAATACAGTCATGCATTCCTTAACAATGGTAATAAATCCTGAGAAATGTGTTATTAGGTGATCTTGTTGTTGTGCAAACATCATAGAGTGTATTTACACAAAGTTAGATGGTATTGCCTACTATACAGCTAGGTTGTTTGCCATAGCCTATCAATCCTGGACTGCAAACTAGGCATGATGCTGTACTGATACTAAAGGCGAGTGTAAGACAATGTTAAGTGTCTGTGTATCTTAACATAACTAAATATAGAAATCGTTCAATAAAAATATAGTATAAAATATTTTTTAAAGACAAGTGGTAAGTACCTGAATGAGGTAATTACTATAAATGAAGCTTGCAGGACTAGAAGTTTTTCTGGATGACTCAGTGAATGAGTGATGAGTGAATGTGAAGGGCTAGGACATTACTGTACACTATTACAGACTTCATAAACACTGTACATTTAGATTACACTAAATTTATTTTTAATATTTGCTTTATTCAATAATAAGTTAACCTTAGCTTTCTGTAAATTTTTTTACTTTATTATACTTTTTATTTTTTTAAACTTTTTGACTCTTTTGTAATAATGCAGCTTAGAACACACATCGTACAGCTGTACAAAAATATTGTATTTATTTATATCCTTATTCTATACACTTTTTAAATATGAATCTTATTTTCTTTTACATTTTATACCTTTTGTTAACAACTACGACACAAACACACACCTTAGCCTAGGCTTACACAGGGTCAGGATTATCAAAGTCACTGTCTGTACCTCCACATCTTATCCCACTGGAAGGCCTTTAGGGGCAATAACATGCATGGAGCCTTCCTCTGGAATGCATCCTGCAGGATCTGCCTGGGCTGTTTTACAGTTAACTTCTTTTTATAAGAGAAGGAATATGCTTTAATGATAAAAAGAATCATATAGCAAATGCATAAACCAGCAACATGGCCATTTATTATCATAATCAAGTATTATATACTATACAAAATTGTGTGTTAAATTTTTATATGACTGGGAGTACAACAGGTTTGTTTACATCACTATCATTGCAAACAAATGAGTAATGTGTTGCACTATGACTTTAGGATGGCTACAATGTCAAGTCAGTAGAAAACTTTTAGGTTCATTGTGATCTGAGGGGATCCTATTTTATATGCTGTTGGTCATTGACTCAAAGGTCTTTATGCAGTACCTGACTGTGATTGAGAAAAAAGATATATGTCCCCTGAATAATATACATTTTTTAATGTTTAAATGAAGTTAATTTCTGTTGAAAGTTGACTGACTAATTGCAGTGAGATGAACTGATGGCTCATTGTTTTTCTACTTAACTCTAACATTCATGATGCATACTGTTGTCATACTGTATATGAAAACTACTGATTTTGAACAGGCAATATATGCCAGAAAATGTTATAAAGTTAATTTTATAGCATTATAAATAAATGTGCATAGCATGGTTAAAAGTGGGAGAATCAATCATTTTGTGTCTCCTGGTATGAAGTAAACAGCAGTAAACATCATCATCATTAAAAATTTTGCCAAATATATTGAAACTAAATTTAATCATGCTTATTTACTAATTTAACAGTTTTCAGGAAATAAAGGGACTAGAAAAAAAGAACTATCAGACTTGAAGCTAAAACCATTTGTGACCATCCTGCTCCAAGGTGACTATAACATTCCTGTATCCATATGAGTTACTACAGGTACAGTCTCAGAAAAACAGCCCACCTGATTCTCGTTCAAATGGCAGAATCATAAACAAACAAATGAATGTTGTTTTAAGGCATGATTCTGAGGTGGCTTCTCACAGAGTAGCAGAAAATTGATACTTTTGATAAAGTTGGATGACTGTACGTGGACAATATTTTACTAATCTTGCTACCTAAAAATATACTTGATATTTTTATAATTTTCCAAAACTGTATCTTTTAGACCAATCTATCACTATAGTATTCCAAGTTAATTTGGTTGTTAATGATACACACTTGCAAATATTTGAGAGATAGAAGTAAAGAGGAGGGTATTTCCTTGCCCCTTTTGGCCACTTTCATGCTGGAAAGAAAAGTCATAAAAGTGTGATTTTCCAGAGAAAATTGAGTGATCTGTAACAGCATTTCAATGTCCAGTACAAACTAACGTTACATGCATTCTTGGACATCACCTCTTGAAACCCACTTTTCAAGTTTTGCTGGTTATTTTATAACCCTATATATGCATGTATTAAACACTTTGTTGGTATACATCTAGAGGGGTATTAATTGACTGCACTGAACTCTAACTGGTACAATTCCTACTTTCATAAAAAGAACAGGAGTAAAAGAATCTAGAGATAGGAAATATGGGTTTAGATGCCAGACTTAGTTGAGATTAAAATCAGTACTTCTAATTAATTTGAAAAATTGGCTTTCATTGCACATCATATGCAGTAGTCATTATACTTTAGGAACCAGCAGAATAATTAAAAACTTTTATGCTCTAGAAAATAATACATTTATGAAACATTCTTTGTCAATTGAAATTATTTATTTTGTTTCTCAGATGATTCATTTTATGGTTTTCTGTTTAAAACTGGTTTGACTAGAAGTATTTGAATCTTAAACCAAAAAGAGCACAAACACTGAATCATTAAGCGTTTTATGTGTGTTTTTAGTAAATGTGTATTCAACTACTGTGCTAATCTTTTTCAACATCTGTTACCTGACAGTGAGATATTTAACTTAGTTTTCACTCCACTAAGAAATCGATAGGCCTTTTTATGAAAGCAAAATTTTGTGAGTAAAACAATTATTCTTTCATATCTGCATATTCCAGTCTAAAATTGAGTCTTATTACAATCCTAAAAATATCATAAATAATGCATATATACTGACACAAAAATATTCCTATTGGGTACAAGCAAGTGCAAATAATCTGGCAGTCAAAATATAATTAAATACATGGAAAAGATAAAAGCAAAAATTAGATTCATTCTAAATTATATTAAAAATAAAAGAAGACTATTTACAATGGTTGTGTATCACAACAATTTAATAAATTTTATTGTAAAATTTATAGTACTAAATGTATATTTTTTCATTATAGTCATGTGTACTTCCCTATGTAGATATTTGATGATACTGTGTGTGTGTATATACACACACACACACACACACACACATATAAACAATTTCACAAAAAAATGATTTTGGGAGATGTATAATAGAAAATATCATAAAATGTTAGTGATTGTGTTTAGAAATAGTTGGATTATCAAAAACAGCAAATTGTTTCTGAAAAATAATAAACTATAACATATTAATGTGTTGGTGTATATACAGTATACATGAAGTAATTAACAAAAACATATGTCACAACAATAATGTTGAGCAAAAATGTACTGTGAAGTTATTTCATGCATACTTTATTTCCATATAAACATGAATAAAAGATAAAAAGAATATGAAGAAAAAACAGTCTTTTGCTTTTACTTCTTCTATGAATTCACTGAGACTTGATCATCTTAATATTGATTTTTATAATTTAAAGAAAGTCCAAAGATATCTTCACTCTATGCAAGCACTTAGTTGAGCAAAATGACGAAAATTTCACATTACAGTCTTTAATATACTGTCTTAGTCCACTTTGCATTTTTGTAAAGAAATATCTGAGGCTGGTAATTTATAAAGAAAAGAGGTTTATGTGGCTTACAGTTCCATAACCTGTACAAGAAGCATGGCACCATCATCTGCTTCTGGTGAGGGTTTCAGGGAGCTTCCACTTACGGCAGGCAGTAAAAGAGGGCAGGCATCACATGGCGAGAGGAAGAAAGCAAGAGAGAGGGCAAGAGGAGGTACAGAGCTCTTTTTATAAACAGTAGTTCTACCCATGCCACTAAGCCATTCATGAGGAATCTGCCCCCATGACCAAAATACTTCCTACTATCCCACACCTGCAACATTGAGGATCAAATGTCAACATGAGATTGGGAGACAAATATTAAAACTATATCACAAGTGTTGGGTCTTAGATATATTAATGTAGATTTCTGGTGCCTGGATTATTGGTATAAGCCAGAAAGTATCTGAGACAGTATCTCAATTAATTTAGAAGTTTATTTTGCCAAGGTTAAGGATCATGACCCAGAACACAGACTCAGGACGTTCTGAGAACATGTGCCCAAGGAGGTTGGTTTAACAGCTTGATTTTGTACATTTTAGGAAGATAGAAGTTACAGGCAATTATATAAATCAATACATGTATTGACACATTTGTACATTTCTTAAGTCCGAAGAGGCACAACATCTCAAAGCAGGCGAGCTTCCAGGACATAGGTGGATTTAAAGATTTCCTGTTTGGCAATTGGTTAAAAAGATTAAGCTCTGCTTGAAGAGTTGAAATCAGCTTGAGCCAAGGTAAGAAGAGGGGAGCTTTTGCAAGCCAAGGTTTTTGTCATATAGATGAAGAGATGAAGCCTCCAGTTAGCAGGCTTCCTAGAGGATAGATGTGTTTTAAGATCTTCATTTTAATGTTAATGCTTGTCAATTATGTCTAAACGCCAAGAGAAACAGAGCAAAATGAGACATGTCCAACTCTCCTCTTCCTGTCATGACCCTGAACTAGTATTTCCAGGTTTGTTTGGGTCCCCTTGACCTAGAGGAGGATACATTCAGTTTGCCAGGGGTGGGGTGGGGGGGCTTAGAATTTTATTTTTTTGGTTTACATTTGACATTCATTTGTCTTATTTTGTTTTTCTGTGTTTCTTTCAAATCCTAGATTATATGGATCAGTGGAGAGAATGAGAGTTAAGGAAAGAGGGAATAGAAGTCAATGGTTCCAGTGTGTTCAAAAAGGCATAAGAAAAACAGATTGTACTATCATTCAGGATGCTTTCATCTGCAGGAAAATTAAGCCTGTAACTAAAGTGGCTTAAACAATAGATTTTTGTGCTACAAAACATGAAATTAGATGTAGGGCAGTATTTGTAGTTGTTTCATTCAGCTATCAAACGTTGTCATCAAAGACCACGTTTTTTTCTCTGCTCAGTGACTTGACAAATAAATAAAGCATTGCCTTTATCCTAAGTCTGATTCTTCTAATGGTCGTTAGATACCTATTGCAGCAATTTTAAAAAGTATAAATTTTTTCATAATCAATGATAAAAATCAAGTATATATTTTCCAATGTAAGAAACACTACCTTTTCTGTTTGATTGACAAAAACATCAGTTGGATCTATGGCAATCATCAAAGAAAAGCAATTTAAAAATAACCAGAGTCCATGTCATAATTGCACTATTGCTTCATGTTTATTTTATTATTGATAGCCTATATTTTAGAGCAGTTTTCATTTTATAGAAAGATTGAACAGAAAGCACAGATAGTTCTCATACACTTCCCTCATCTTCAATTTCTCTCCGTATTAACATCTTGCATTTGTGTGGCACATTTGTCATAATTGATTAACCAATATTAATCTGTTATTATTAACTGAAGTTTATAGTTTACTTTAATGTTCACTTTCTACATTGTATGGATCTGTGAGTTTTGCCAAATGTGTAATATCATGTATCCCCCATTACAGTGTCATACAGAATTATCTCATTGTCCTAAAAATCTCCTGTGTTCCACCTATTTATCCATCTCTCCTCCCCAAACTATCTTGTCAAAAACTATGTAAGTGTTTTCATTATGTAGTGAATACATTTAAAAATAATAATAAAAATCTTTTCAAAAATAGAAGATTAGAAATGGATGCCAGATACAAAATTATTTATGTCCACCATATGAAGAATGAAAGAATAACTGAGGACTGTGTTACTTTGCTGAGTAACCTATTGGCAAGTTACAGAGTTAAAAAACAAAAAGTACATTATTTGAGATTCCTCAAAAAACTAACAATAAGCCTACCAGTTGATGAAGCAGTCTCACTACTGGGTGCTTATTCAAAGGTAAGAAAATCGTTATACCAAAGGAATACCTGCATGTCTATATTTATCACAGCACTAGTCACAATAACCAAGATATGGAATCAACCAAAATTGTCCATCAACAGATAGATAAAGAAAATGTAGTATACATACAAAATGGAATATTAGTCAGCAATAAAAAAAGAATGAAATTATGTCATTGATAGCAACATAGGTGGTACTGGATGTAATTATGTTAAATGAAATAAGCCAAGCACAGAATCCTGGCTAGGATTTCCAGTACTTTGTTGAATAGGAGTGGTCAAAGTGGGCATCCTTGTCTTGTTCCATTTCTTAGGGGAATTTCCTTCAAATTTTTCTCATTAAGTATGACTTTTGCTGTGGGTTTGTCATATGCCCTTTATGATTTTGAGGTATGTTTCTTATATGTTTAGTTTGCTTAAGTTTTTATTATGAAGGGATACTGATACTATTTTTCACAGAATTAGGGGAAAATCCTGAAATTCATATAGAACTCCCAAAAAAGCTCAAATAGCCAAAGCAATCCTAAGCAAAAAGAATAAAACAAGAGACATCACATTATCCAAATTCAAAATAAATTACAAGGCTTTGGTAACTAAAACGGCATGGTACTTGTAAAAATAGAAACATAGATAAATTAAACAAAATAGAGAACCTCAACATAAAACCAAATACCTACAGCCAACTTATCTTTGACGAAGTAGACAAAAATATGCACTGAGGAAAAGACACCCTTTTCAATGAATGGTGCTGGGAAAATGGGAATGTCATAAGCAGAAAAATGAAACTAGACCCTGTTTCTCACCATATAAAAATCTAGTCAAGATCAAAAACTTAAATATAAAACCTGAAACTATTATATTAGGTGAAAACCTAGGCAAAATTCTTCAGGATATTGGATTAGGCAAAAAAAAAAAAAAAAATTATGACTAAGACTTCAAGAGTACAAGCAACAAAAGCAAGCATAGACAAATGGGATTAATCAAACGAAAAGTCTGCACAGCAAAAGAAATAATGGAATAAAAGAATAACAATAGAGTGAACTGACAACCTGCACAATGGAAGAAAATATTTGCAAACTATGAATCTGATAGGGAGCTAATATCCAGAATTTACAAGGAACTCAAACACCGCCACGACCACCACCACCACAACAAAAACAATCTCATTAAAAAGTGCACATAGAACATGAATAGACATTTTTCAAAAGAAGATATACAAATGAACAACAAGTATATAAAAAAAATGCTCAACATCACTAATCATCAAAGAAATGCAAATTAAACCACAATGAAATATCATTATACCAGTCAGAATGGCTATTATTAAAAACTCAAAAAATCACAAATGTTGGTGAAGGTGCAGAGAAAAAAAGAATGCTTATACATGGTTAGTAGTAATGTAAATTAATACAACTTCTATCAAAAAAAGTATAGAGATTTCTCAAATAACTAAAAGTAGAACTATTATCTGATTCAGCAATTTCACTTCTTGGTATCTACTCAGAAAAAAAAAAAAAAAAAAAAAAAAAAAAAAAACAATAATTACAAAAAAAAAATACCTGAACTTGTATGTTTATCACACTATTCACAATAACCAAGATGCATAATCAACCTAAGTGTCCATCAACAGATGAATGGATAAAGAAAATTTACTATATATACACCACGGAATAAATTTTTAGCCATACAAGGGAATGAAATCATGTCTTTTGCAGCAATGTGGATGGAATTGGAGTCTATTATCTTAAGTGAAACAATTCTGAAACAATGTTAAATATCAAATTCTCACATATAAGTGGAAGCTAAGTAAAGTATACAGATGGACTTTGAGTGTGGAATAATGAACATTGGTGACTAAAAGGTGGGAGAATGGGAAGTGGGTGAAGGATGAGAAAATTCTTCCTGGGTACAATGTGCATTATTCTGGTGCTAATTCTCCAAAAAGCCCAGACTTCACCACCACACAGTATATCCATGTAGCAAAACTGTACTTGTACCCCTTAAGTTTATAACCCCTTAAGTTTATACAAACTTGGAAACATTTTTTTAAAAGCATAAATAAATATTTATAAAATCACCCAATATTTATACATTTGGTGTGTGGTATTGAAATTTAAATATACAGGTAATTTATATTATGAAAGATGAAATTAAAATAATTTTGATTATACTAAATTTTATTTTAAAATATTAAAGGACAATAATGTTTCACAGGCTATAGGTAAAAAATCAAAAAATATTTATATACATTTTCCCACTTGGAATATTTAAGATATTTTTACATATAACGATGATGAATAGTTTTATAGCCTAATCCTTTGTGACTTCTGTTTAAGTAATACCTTATGTGTGTTTTGCTTTATAATTTTAACAATCCTGAACTTTTAAAATGTTTTCCTTTATATTTGCTTTAGATTCTTTTGTTATTTGGGGGCCTAAAAATTATTTGACAATATGTTATTGTCAAATAAATGTGTAACCATTTTTAATCTACCATGTTATTTATTTCAACTGTATTATTGTCCAGTGAGATATTTATGTTTTATGTGCACATGCAAATGAACAAATTGTGTTATTTAAATATTTGATGCATCTGCTAATTTTTAAATGCTTTTTTCATAATTTGTGTTAACATTCTAACATATCCTACATCCCGACAACTATTGATTTATTTAACTCTCCATACAGTTTGTACACTTTATTTAATTTATTTTATGGGTCTGTTCACAAATACTTATGATAGATATACGTTCTTTTTCCATTGTTACTTTTACCAGTACACAATACATAATGCCATGCCTTGGCCACTAAAATCTTTTGTCTTTTCTTGAATATTATTCTTATCTCCCAGTCTTTCTGTGTGTATTTGTGTGTGGAAGGGGGGTGTTGGAATGTGTGTTTATTGTCAATTTCGGATAGTATACTGGTAAATGATGTTGCTTTATCCAATATGCAAAAAAATATTTGGATTTTACTTCGTGAGTTTAACTCATTTACACTGCATTTAGCAGATTATTGTTCAGGTTTTTCCTACAATGTTTTTCATGGTTTTTATTTACATATTTTCTTTTGTTAATCTTCTTGCCCCACTTTTGTGTTTTGTAATACATAGGCTGAATTTTCTCTGTTGGATTAATAGTCATGCATGTGCATTCTATTTTTAAGTCCATGATGTTCCACTACTAGATAATCATGTATGTTAATATGTACCAATTGATTGTTTAAGTAGTAAAATATGTATGTATATATTATATAATCTCACAAAAGGAGTATTTCAGAATGCTCTTATTTTCTCATTGAGCACAAAAATGAGACATAGTCTGTAATAACATTAGGTATTCTTTAGTTCTCAAAAATAATAAACTGATGTAAGAAACTATTAAATGGCAAGCTATTTGAACATTTCTGTTTTCTATGTCTTCAAGCATTTCCTTGATTTATTTCTGTAAATATTAATATATCACCTTCAAAATATTTCAACCTGAATTTTGTATGATAGAACAAAAATAACTTGTTTATCCAATGATTTCTTTGTTAGTTCCCCAAATTAAATAAAAGTTTGAGTAAATGTGAAATTTAGATGCTAATGTATTTAATAGTTGCCTGCAAAAATACCAAAATGCTCTATTTGTCTTCTTGCATACAACATTGCAGTTGAAAAATCTGATTCTTAGTGTGATTCTTAGAATGAGTTTCTATTCTTCTATAAAAGTTTAGACTTTTCACTTTGGCCTCCGATATTCTTAAATTTTATATACTGTATATAGGAGTGCCATTTCTTTCCTCTCCTGTTTCTGATTTTATGGAATCTTTCAATGTGGAGTCTGGGAGCCATGATAGAAAAGAGGTTAAGCACATTACTCTGGAATCAGATCCCACATATTCAAAGTACCCTGCTGGTAATATTAACAACTTACTAGTCAAAAGATGTGTGGCATGTAGAAAATTTACCTTTTTATGCCTCAGTTTACCCATATGTAGAAAAGGAAAAATATTAGTAGGTAACTCATTGGGTAACTTATTGAGAATTAAATGCTAATTATTGTAAATCCCTCATAGATTTTATCAATGTCCCTATGCTAATAAAAAATATAGGATATAGTTGAGCAAATTACAATTTTTGTTGGAATATATAGCTTCAGTATTTCTCCAAATTTCTAACTTGTAAGTTGAGAAGAGTGGTAAAAGCAACAGTTGTTATAAGGTTAAATTAATTTACATATGTATTTATAGTAAATGTATATTTTATATATGATATATACATAAAATGTGTGTATGCATGGTATACACACACAGACATGCTGCATACACACACTCCACAGATATGCACATATACATATGTATTTGTGTCTGGCTGTATGTGTTTGTATATAAATCTTAGAAAAATGACTAACACATAGCAATGACTATACAAATTTTATGTATTTCTATTATTAATATGTTTTGAGGAATGGCCAAATGCCTAGATACCAGTTATAGCTATCCTGATGAGTTTATGGATGTGGGAAAAGATGAAAAGTAATTATCTCCATGCATCAAAGAGACAGTTTTTTGGTTATTGCTTTTTATTATTTTAAATCAATGTTTTTATTTTAGAATAGTTTCAGGTTTATTAAAAGTTGTGAATATACTACTGAGTTCCCATATACTCAGCATTCAGTTTTTTGTGTTATTAATATCTTATATTTAGGATAATGCACTTGTTAAAATATATAAACCCATATTGATACAAGTCCTTTTTCTCTTTCAAGTTCTGATTCAGGATACCACATGACATTTGGTAGTAATAGCTCCTAAGTCTCTCTTGGATATCAGTTTTCCATACATTCCTTGATTTTGGTGACTTTGACAGTGTTTGTATAACTAAGATATTTTGTAGAGTATTTCTCAATTGGGATCTGTTTGCAATTTTTTCAGGGTCAAAGTTACGGGTTTTGGGGCAGAAGACTACATAGATAAAGTACATTTCTCAATACATCATATCAAGGGTAGACACTATGCACATGAGTTATCACTGATGATGCCAACCTTGATCATCTGGTTGAATTAGTTTTTATCAGGTTTCTTCAGTGTGAATTTATGTTTTTTCCCCTTTCCATGTTGTGTTTCTTGGAAGGAAATCACTATGTACAGCCCACAGTTAAGAAGTGAGGAGCTATGTTTAACCTCCTTGATTACAGAGTAGCTAGCTAGCTAAATTATTTCAGATTTTTCTACAGAGGGCATTTGTATCTTCCTTGTCATTGATCAACTCAAATTATATGTTTATGTCAACATAGGCACACGAATATTTATTTTATGTTGGGTTAAAATCTAACACTACTTTATGTATATCCTTGCTTGAATTATTTGAGCCTTGACTATTGGAAGCTCTTTTAGTTGACTTTGTGTCCTTTTGACATACTATTATTGCTGGGGTGTTTTTTGTTTGTTTTATTTCCTTTTCTGAGTATGTTATTACATTCTGGCACTACAAAATACCCCAGGTTCATATTATATATTTTCTGACCAGCCCAACAACCATCCCTTTTCCCACAGAGCCCTAGTTTCTTTTACTAGAGATAGCGGTTAGAAACCACAATCAACCTGCTTGGTTTTCTTATTGTTAATGAATTGACATTGCTACTAGAACCTCTCATGTGACAGAATAAAGAAATATGCATGTGTACTAACCAAAGTATGTACACATATCTATAAATATTACTATATGTAAGCATGTCTTTTCATATTAAGCTAAACATGAGTTTATACTTACGTTTCCAAATCTGGTCTACTACCACACAATCTAACTTTAACCCCTTGCTTATCTGTAACAATCTACTTTAATAGTAGGAAGTCCTGGCTTGTACCATTTGCCATCATTTGCTTAATAAATCAACTTCAAAATGCAGGTATAAGGATTTTGAAATTGTTAATTTATATTCTGGTGGAAAACATCTTATCAACTAGGATATAATACTTTTGAACTGCTGCTTTTGCCAGTCTTACAAATTCCACTCATTTCCAAAGTTTCCTGGGTCAGCATCTTTTTCGTCACTTTTTTTTTTTTTTTTTAGTGGGGGTATATCATATATTGGTAATACATTTAGATTATGTTGTCAAACTCTGCATCCTATCCTGGGATTCTTTGATGTCCTAAATAATTAAATTTGCCTAAATTAAGGTTTACACTTTATACTTGAGTTCTGATAAATGCATGGAATAATGGGTCCTCCACTGTATTGGAGAGTATCATATAGAATAGTATTACTGCTCCAAAAAAAAAAAAAAAAAATAGTTTTCCCGTGTTTCATCTGTTGAAACCTCCACCCTTCCTAAACCCCTGGTAACTATCTATCTGTTTAGCATCTTTATAGTTTTGTTTTTTTCTATAAGATGATACATTCTAGAATCATGAATGGAATCATACAGTATGTATCTTTTTGAGACTGGCTTATTAACTTAGCAATATGTATTTAAGATTTTAGCATGGCTTGATAATTTGTATTGTTTCTTATCTCGGAATAGTATTCTAATGTATCATAAAATATTAGCATTTATTAAATACAATACAATACAAATTATCAAGCCATGGTAAATTCTTAAATACCTATTGCTAAACTAAATAAGCCAAGTTCTAAAGGATATATACTGTATAATTCATCTCTTGAAAGACATCTTTTTTCCTTCCAGTTCTTGGTGATTATGAATAAAACTGTGATGAATATTTATGTGCAACTTTTTGTGTAGACATAAGTTTCCAAATAAGTTGGGTAAAAACCAGGACAGTTCTTTCTGTATTATATGGTAAGATTATGTTTAACTCTGTTAAAAAAAAAAAAAAAAAAAAGTACCAAACATTTTACAAAGTGTTTGTACCATTTTCATTCCCGTCAACCATGATTGAGAGTTCCTGTTGTTTTGCATCTTCACCAGCAATGGGTGCTGTCAGGTTTATGGATTGTAACCATTCTAATAATTCTACAGTGGTAGCTTATTATTGATGGATCCAAGGAGAGTCATTTATTTTCTATTTTCTTAACATGTTCTTGCTTTAAGAATGGGAGTGCAACTTCCACGTGCTTTACATGCAAAGGCTAAAACCAGAAGTCCTCACAGAGGCACTGTTGATAACTCTTGCCTGAGACCACTTGGCCAGGTATTTATTGTCATCAGAATTTCACATTTATCCTCTTAGAGGGAAACACAGAAAGTAACTCACACATTTTAATCCAGTAAGTCTTCAACAGAAAAACTTGTTTGACACTGGCACTGGTAGTCCTGAATGAGTTGTTGCTAATTTCATCAATAAATGTCTTGGCCTTTATTGCTTTAAAGCTATGGAAATGGATACTAGCATTATCAGAACATAAAAATATTTTTTTCTGCTATTCCCTCATAACTGCCTCTGACTTCTTTCTTTAGCAGGTTTTAACCTACCTTTTCCTCTCCAGCCCTACCTACTTTCAACAAATTCACAGCAGTCCAATATTGTTTATAGCTTCTCCAGAGTTTCTCACATTTTTACAGATAATATTTTAAAGTACTCTAAAATGCTTCCCAAAGACAGTATCGTATGATATAGGCAAGTGTATGTGTGCATGTTTGTGTGTTTTTTCAAATTCAATTATAATTCAGATTGGTTAGTCTTTTACTATCCAATACAATATACATTCAATACAATACAGTACATATACAATACAATAAAATACTTTACACATTTCAGGAGTGGTCAACTATCATTTTATCAGACAGTCTAAACTCCAGAGGTGGCTCCTACAAATATTTCAGCTACCTTTATCTCTGATCTAGACCAGAAATGTTGTAAATTATAAAAGTGAAGGTCATAAATTTTTTGTTGGTAAAATTAATGTTTTAATTAGCATTATAAACACTAGATGTAAATTATTATTACTAAAATTTAAAGTATTCAAGTTTTTAGATTGATTAAAGTACTTTCAACTCCCTACATATCTAGCAATGCCTATAACCTATATCTTTAATGAAGTCATCTGAGGCTTAATTTCTAAATGATCTCAAGTCCGACTATTGGTATGGCTAACTTATTATTGCCTCAAGTTGGCCATAACAGTAAATGAAACCTGCCTTCAAAAATAAGCCTCAGTGAGCTTTTCTTGCAAGTAAGTGTTAGAAATTTTTTAAGGTATAGCAAACTAGACACTTGTTAGACTTTGTAAATAAGTCCATCTATTTCAAATTTCACCAATGGCTGCAATTATTTACCAAAAGGAACTAAGAACTCTGCACAACCAAATTAACTAAGGTTAATGTACAAAAGTTAGGTCTTGTAATTTACCTTCACGTTTACATCTTGGGTTCCACAACATTGATTTTGAGGAAAGGAACCCAGAGGTCAGTGATAATTTTTCTTATTTTCAGGAGGTGAAAGTGTTGCTATTTCTCTGTAATATAAAATTATACATTTCTGGTTCAATGTAGTGTCAAATGCTTTTTGTCAGACCAAATGACATGTTTAAGTGACTTTGGTTTTGTGTTCTGCTAAATAAAGCATTTGATTTTAGATTATTACTTACTGAACACTAGAATTTTAAATAGTAGCATTCACTGTTAAATTTCTTCTAACTATTCTCACTGGAATTTTTCTTGCCTATACTCAAAATTTTTATGTTATATAATTTCTCTCCTAAAATACTCCTTATTAAAATTGCATGTACCATATGCTACAAAAAATATTTTCTTTTATTTTCAGAACTAAATATTGTAAACACTATATATTTTCCATACTTATGAATACACAAATAGTTGCACAACTTTCTCAACAATATTTTCCAGTTTTCGCATGTATATTGCATAAGTCTTTATCCTAAAAACAATAGCTTTTCTGCCTACTATACCCAAATCAATTGAGAAGAAACAGAAAAGTAAAGGTAATTACTTTAATGATGAATTTTAGCATCGTATAACATGCTACTGGAATAAATTTGAAATTGAATTATGAAATATAAATACTGTATTGTCCATTTTATAATATAGTGGATCCCAGTGCTTTTATGCCAAGATTATATTTGGCTGATAATAAAAGTTTTATCCTTTTTTAAAGAAACCTTGCATAAAGGAATTGTTCATGAAAATATCGCTATTTCTATAATTGCATTAATTAATTATTTAGTAGTTTGGAAATTCTCCAGGAATTTTTCCAAACTTACTGTGATTCATTTAGAATTTTACTGTTGAAATTCATGTTACTTAAGAATGATTCCACGGAAATGTAACAGTAAATCAATGAATTTCAATATCTGAATTTTAAAAAAATATTTTAAAGTAAACATGTCTGTAAGGGCTGGGCCTGAAAAGGTTAAACTGCAATAAATAGAAGATTATTAACACACCAGAGACCCCCTTGTGGTCCCTCTCAATCACCATTTATTGCAACAACATCATCACTTTCTAATTTCTAACACACAAACATGTTTTACCATATTAATGGAAACATGTGGCCTATATTTTTTGTATACATCTTATACAAAAAAAATCATACAATTGTATGTGTGAGTCTCATCAACATTATACTTCATTCTCAATGGTGTATAATAATCTATTATATGAACATACTATATTTTATTTATATATGGTTAATGAAGATTTCAATTATTTCAAGGTTTTGGGCTATTACATGTTATGATGCAATGAAATTTTTGGTTGTAACTTTCTATTCATAAGGGCATATGTTTTGAGGATATGAGTGGAAAAGCAGTTTTTTCCTGCTCTCACAGCACAACAATCAGCATGAAGACTTCTGTGACTACATGTGTGGGAGTTTCTTCCCACCAACAAGCAAGCAATCAGTTGTTCAGTGGATAAAAGATAAATGTCCTCCAATGACACTCTCTTCTAGGGAAATACCCACACTCTCTTCTAGGGAAACCCCCACACTCTCTTCTAGGGAAATACCATCAAATTCTACAGGTTGAGGGCTTGGTCCCACAAGACCGTTGCTCACTTTTGATGCCAATCATAAGCCCCAGAATATTGTACCTGTGCTTTTGACTGATTTGCTATCAATTGGGATTCCCACAACCCCCTCCTTGGGTTTAATTTGTTAGAGTGGTTCACAGAACTCAGGTAAACACTTATGTTTACTGGGTTATTATAAATGAAATTGCAAAGGAACTAGATGAAGAGATGCCTAGAGCCAGGTAGGGGGTAAAGGATATAAAACTTCCATGCCCTCCCAGGGTGAACCACCCCCCAGTAATATCCATGTGTTCAGTCAACTATCCTGGAAACTCCCCCATACCCTGTCTTCTCAGGCATTTTCTGGAAAACTTTGTTAGGTAAGTATGATTGAAGTAAGGACAATTGTACAGACTAGACAAAAAGGTGTGTTCTAATCCTAATAGACTGTTTAGGGAAACACAGCACAGCCTGTCTGTTTAGATTCTTCATGATCTTTTGGTGATGCTTTCCTTACTACAGGGTATGAGGCAGGACCCCTTCTGAAATTGGAATCTTATTTGCAATCACATAAGGTAGGTCAGAGAATTTCAAAAGAGAAACGTGGGGGAAGATTCCTGACTTGGATAGAAAAAAGGGCAAATGAAAGGAGAGCAGCAGGTCAGAGAGTGAGATTCTATTTTCTAAGACCTGCTTCTGAGGTCTAAGTCACCCCAACATTATAACAAGGGCTATGAGTTATGAACCACACATGATATCATAATATCACAGAGGATCTATAGCCAGGCCTGCAAATGCTGGTCACAGGTATAATAATATCCAGTTTTAGTAGTTATTGCTACACACTTAAAAATTCTTGTAAATTGATAATAAATAACCTAATTAAAAAACGAAATAGGCAAATACTTGAAGAGACACTTTACCTAAGGAAATATATAGGTGACCAGCAAACAGGAGAAGGTCTTGGATCAAATTTCATTAGGATCAGAGAAATGTAAATTAAATTTCCAAAGTAATACTTTTACATGCTCAGTAGAAGGACTAAAATTAAAAAGGAAGACTAAATAATGGCAAAAATGTGGAATAACAAAAACTCTCATACTCTGCTTGTGGGAGTATAAATTGAAACACAAATAGAAAATCATCTGATGTATCTGGTAAAGCTCTATAAATACATATACTCTTGCATATCACTTTCACTCTTAGAAATATCCTGAGCAGAAAGGAGAAGTTATTCACTGTGAGATAGGTAATAAAAATGTATAGCTATATTAGCAATAACACCAAGCTGAAAATATCTCAAAATTCTAATAGCGGAATACATAAAGCGTAATATTTGTATACAATGGAAAGTATATAGCTATGAAAATCAAAGAATTCTCACTGCATGCGAACTCAAAGATGAATTTCACCGAGAATCTGAGTAGAAGACAAGAAAAAAATAATACGTATTACATAATACTATCTCTATAAATCACAAAAACAGGCAAGAACTATGATGTGTTAGAAAACAAGAGTGGTAGTTATATGTAGAATAGTGCTGACTGGGAGTATACTCCAGGAGACAACTGGAGTACTAGTAAACAAATACATACATTTGTTGTATTTATGGTCAAAAATTATTAAAACTGGGAATTTCGTATAGTTCAAACTATCATTTAAATAACTAGATGCTGCTTGCATGGGCATTTTTTTTGTGTGTGTAAATTCACTCAGTTGTATACATATCTGTGTAATCCACAAAAATGTACTTTAAAATAATTGATTGAAAATAAAAACAGATATATAAACCAGAACAAAGTCAACCAATGTGCTGCAGGAGAAATGGTGCAGTTTACCCAAGGAACCAGTGAGATACTTTAGACTCAGATATCATAGATAAGAGGGAGAAAAAAAAAAGGAGTTGAAAACAGAAATTATTTTAAAGGCTATTCAGATAAGTCTGTCAACTGATATCTCAACTTCTGTGTCCCGCTATGGAGACAAGCATAAGCAGCTCCATTTATTTTTAAATTGTTGATAGAAAGTATTCTGAAAAGATTTCTGATTTTGTATTGAATGTAATATGAATAGGTAAAACTCTCGTTAGAAAAATTATAATTTAGATAGATTTGACCAAACATACCTTTGAAAAATATAAGGTTTGTAATACAAATTATTGCAGGATCCTTGGGGTGTTGCTTAATCAACTGGAAACCTCTGTGGCCAGTGGTTCCTTTACCTGAGTTTTGCTTGGGCCTGCTTGGCCCACTTGGCCCAGCAGGCTGCACTTGGCTCATGCTACTGGCCTGAATCCCATGCCTACCAAGGGCAAGCAGAGTAACAAGGGGAGTGTCCATATGGTCTGGCCACTGAGCAGGAACTGCAGAAATCCAAAGTCGTGTCACAGGCCTGACTCAGGGAGCTCCTAAGTCTGGACTTGCCAAAGGGCTGCAGTTCTTCTATCCTCCTTGTTGCCCCTCAATGTGGCGAGCAAGGTACATGTTTCAGCCCTGTTTGTGTTCCATCTCTTTCAGCCCATTCAGCATGTCCCAAGTTCTTTTCCCGTGCCCAGGATGAATAAGATGCAGGACAAGTGGAGGGTGAGTGAGTTGAAGAGGAGCTTTATTGAGAGATAGAACAGCAGAGAAGAGACCCACAGTGGGAAGCTTCTCTCCATAGCCAGGGTGTTCCCACGAGTGTTCAGCTCTCAGCTGAACACAGAGGGAAGACACTGGAGTGAGCAGCTCCACGTTGTCCCATCATCTTCTTAGCTCTCAGCAGAGAGGAGACCCGGGGTGGGTAGCTCCTGTCTGCAGCTGGCCACCCTCTCCTCTCTTTTCAGCTCTAAGCAGAGAGGAGACCCTGGTATGGATAGCTCCTCTCCGCAGGCAGGTCATCCCATCATTTTCTTGAGTCTGGCTGATTCACGGGTTTTGATGGGCTTCAGAAGAGAGAAAGTACATGCTGATTGGTCCGTGGGCAGCTGTGGGTGGGCCCAGACAAAGCACCGTAAGTTTCCACGCCAGTCTACAGGGTTGGCAGAATGGCCCATATGCTTCAGATCTTCCCCATCTTGAAGGTGGGGCTTCACCCAGGACCCACCGTTTTCCACCCAAAGACTGTCTGCCTCCTGCTGCTATTCATGGTGCCCAGGCTGTTCATGCTGAGATGCACCTGCAGGCAGCACGGAGGTGCCCTCCGCCCCTCTTCAGACTCCCTCCTATGCTCATTGGCACCCAAAGTCCGGAGGGGGCTGAGGGGACAGGGGGTTGGCGTGTAAGTGCTGTCCCAAGTGTGGGCACACCCAGCTGCATTGCAAAATCTCCCAGGCTCAACCTCAACGTTGCTGTGAAATCAGAGCGGGAGCCAGGAGTGGGGAGAGGCCAGGCAGTGGGAGCAGGCACCTCTGAGCTTGTCGGGAAAGAAGGCTTCCTAGGCACCCAAGAGTGCAGAGATGCCTAAGTCCACAGTCGCAGCTTGGGAGGCTGAAGCTGGGCCCAGGAGGGAGAAGCTCCTCCCTGCTTCCGGTACCCAAGAGCACAGGGATGCCCGTGTCTGCAGTCATGACTGGGCAGCCGCAGATGCTCCTGGGAAGCAGAAGGCGCCTGTCCTGACAACTCAGAAGTGGACTGGGCTTCTGTTTACTCCCGGCTCCTTCTGGCTCTGTGGAGCTGAAGCCCTGGCCATGCCTCCCCCATTGCAGCCTCCATCATGGCAGCAGCCACTCCAGATGGGCCACTGCTGCCATCAATATAGTTGCAATGGAATTGCATATCTAGTTAAATGATTTTCCTGTGTCTGTCTATGTTTATTGCTTGCACAATTGATTCATTAAAATAACTTTGAGTTCTTACATTTTAGGACCATTTATGTTATTTCAAAGAATAAAAAACCTGAAAGAGCTATCCTAATTTCATAAATATTAAAGAATATTTAAGAATGCAAAAAGAGGAAAGGGTGCATTTTATTTTAGATGTTTTGTCTAACTGAATGATGCAAATAAATGCTGAATTGAAAGTTGAAAGCATTGCTAAAATGTTTACTGTCTACAAATTGAGAAGAAATGTTGTGTACTCCAGACAATATCATAATTAAAAACTTACAAATAGCCTAAATTAATAGCCATCATGGTTTTTATTAGTCCTCTGCAGCTACTGGTCCAGTCTCTTTTATAATTGAGATAGTGCTACTCCTAGGTCTTCCAACTTCCCTGTGCCTGTCTTTGCATTTTTTTAAATCACCACACTAACTTAAACACAGAACAGCACATTTCTAAGTTTCATGAAAATTTATATCTTATGTAAAAACTTACAAGAGATTTCATTTTAAAATCCCTCTTAAATACATGTTATTGTTTCTTCAGTCTCAGCTGCACTTCAACATCATTGCATTTCTTCTCTCTGGTTCTTTTCCAAATGCACTTAGACTGGATTCATATATTTCCTCACTCAATTTCAATGTATTGTTTTAATTCAATTATATGGAACACTTTATCACTGCCCCAGCCATTACTCCTGAGCTTGCAAACATAAGCCAACTAAGTCATTTGAAGTCACCCACCCCACATCCCTCAGTGAAAAAAAAATCTTAGATAAATGTTAAAACAAACAGGCAAACAAACATACGCATGTACAAACATACCTGTCCCTCCTTCCCTCTCTTTGTCTCTCACTCTCACACACACACATGCACACACCCATACACACACACATATACACTTTCAAAACAAGGGCCATTGACTTAACAGACCTACTTTTACTCTCATTAATAATCATTACATTTGTAGCAATTAATTAAATATTTTATATTAATAGTTATTGTAAGGCACATACATAAAGAAATGTACTGCCGGGCGCGGTGGCTCAAGCCTGTAATCCCAGCACTTTGGGAGGCCGAGACGAGCGGATCACAAGGTCAGGAGATCGAGACCATCCTGGCTAACACGGTGAAACCCCGTCTCTACTAAGAAATACAAAAAACTAGCCGGGCGAGGTGGCGGGTGCCTGTAGTCCCAGCTACTTGGGAGGCTGAGGCAGGAGAATGGCGTGAACCCAGGAGGCGGAGCTTGCAGTGAGCCGAGATCCAGCCACTGCACTCCAGTCTGGGCGACAGAGCGAGACTCCGCCTCAAATAAAAAAAAAAAAAAAAAAAACAAAGAAATGTACTAAAGGTATATTTGTGGAAAAATCTCTATACTGTACATAGTCATTTCTTTTCTGGTGTAATAGAAGGAGTTATTTATTGTCAGTAAACAGACTTATTTTTTGTTCTGGTTTTGTGTGAAAGACAGCTTATTCATTTTCTCTTCCAACCAGAACTTTTTGGAATACATCAAATTAATTGCCAACTTATTTTAACACCATTTCCAAAACTCTTTCTTTAAACCTGAATGTTAAGCACATTACATTACAGTATTATAGTATATATCTACATTCATTCATGACTTATGTTCTTGTTCATTTTTCACAATTTTGTAAAAACATATTACATACATGTTACATTCCAAATAAAGCATCCTCATTTTTGTAACAATACTTTATTGCATATAAATGCCATATTTTGTTGTAGTATTGCTTTTAAACTGATGTATCTTTGAGCATGTTATAAATTATGTGTTTTCGTTATGCCAGAATATAATTGCACAAAAATATAAGGTTGAGTTCTCAACAGATTTTTAACAAGTAGATCCTTAATAGAAGACTTGCCCTTTCTTCTCGGAAGGATGGAAAAGGGAATTTTATCTGCTTAATTTTCATATATATAAACATATAACATGTATGTTTATATATATAACACATATAACATATATGTGTGTTATATGTGTTATGTGTGTGTGTATATCATATATGTGATATATAACACACACACACACATATATTTATATGTTATGGACTGAATGCTTTTATCCTCCCCAAAATTTATATGTTGAAATCTAAACACTCAACGTGATTGGATTAGGAAGAGAAAACTCTGTGAGCTGATTAGGGCATGAGGGTGGAGTCCTTGTGAATGGGATTAGAGCTCTTATAAAAGAGACCCCAGAGAGAGCCCTTGCAAGTTCCGCCATGTGAGGATACAGGGAGAAAATGGCAGTCTATGAACCAGGAAGCCAGTCTTCACCAGAACCCAGCTGTGCTGGCACCCTGAACTCAGGCTTCAGCCTCCAGAACTGTGAGAAATACATTTTTGTTTTTATAAGCAAGCCAGTCTATGTTGTGTTTGTTATAGCATCCCAAACAGACTAGGGCAATATATTATTGAGAAAGATAATGTTCCCCTTACATGCCAGAAATTAATCATCTGTATTCAGAAAACCATATGCTTTCTAAATCCAAACAACTTACTCAAAATGTTTAGACTTTAGCCTCTATATATTTTTTACTTTAATATATTACATTTTATATACATTTAAAAATATATGTACCATATTCCATTCATTTTCAGCATCTTTTATCTTTTTGTTTTTTGAACTTCGTAGCTCCATGTCTGAACTCATTTCTCTTTTGAAATGAGTAAAAATATATATTTTTTTCAAAAGGTCAATTTTGCCATTGTCATTTTGTTGCCTAAGGTATGAAAACTATATACATGCTCATAAATTCCATAAGGAAATAAAAACTTTCCTGTAAATCAGTATTGAGGTGAGCGCTCTTATCCTTGATGATGGAAAAGGCACTTGGCCTTGAGATCTTTGCAAGCTGAGGAGCTGGTAATTTTTTGTAGTTGTTGCTTGATAATGCATTTTCACTTAAAAACTTGTTTCTCTCATTCTGAAAATTATAAAAAATTAGGCTTTAACTTTTCTGACGTTTTTTTTTCCTATGTTCATATCTTTCTTTTATTATATATTGCTATGGCTGTATTTACTTCAGAAAATTCTATAAAACCTAATTCATGTAGAATGTAATATTAAATGTTTTTCAATATATTAACAGATGTTGTAATGTAATTATAGTACAGTACATTAAAGGACAACTAGACAACTTTAGTATTATTTTTACCTATTTTGGAATCCATTGCATGCAAGGAGATTTAATTACTTTGTTTTAAGGTAATAATTTTTAAAATGTATAGCCAAAAAAAAATTAAGTATTAATATTGGGAGATATCCCTTTAGCTACAACATCATGTCTACAGAAAGTGTTACTTCATTAACAAAAGGCTCTAGAAAAAAAATCAGTGACATGGTTAAAAGCCCCTGAGGTTGTAAAATCTTACACTATTTTTGCTCTGCTACTTACCGGTTGCTGATCTTTAGAAAAGCTATTTAACCTTTCTGCCTCCATTATTGTTTCATTACCTACAGCAGAATTTTCAACTCATGAACTCTTATTTTCCAGAGTGGTTCATAAGTTTTTTTCATCATAAAAGTCATCTCAGGGTTCTAAGCAGCAGCAATTAAGACAGTTGTTCTTTCAGCTCAAAAGGGCTAACAAATACTGCCTAAGCTTTCCTGAGTTACTCGATTTTGATAAAGAATTACCTCTAAACTATTAATTTATTAAATTCAAAGTATAGCCTGATTCTAATAAAGTACTAGCTTATTTATATAATGTTTAAAAAATAAAAATAGTAAAAGTTGGAGAATGTAGTGTTTTCTTCCACAACTGTAATATCAAGTTATGTTTGATATTCTTTTTCCTACATTTTTTCCCTTAAAAATAAGGCTGATGCATATACGATCTACTTTCCTGTGGTTCTTCCAATCATTATCCTCTCTGGATTTGCCAGATACTGGGAAGCTTATTGATTTTTCAAACACGAAACTTGATTCTTCTAGTCTCTTCCCCATACTTCATTATATTAGTGAATATAATTTAATCTTATCTCCCAACACTACCACTAATATTTGTACCATGAATAAAAAATGCTATAGGTTATAAAGGAATCATATTTGAACAAGAAAAAAAAAAAAAAAAAAACTCATTCTCTCAGACGGATGGCAGAATTCCCAGACCTAGCCCCCAGGGAAAAAGTAATAAAAAAAATCTGCAATAAAAACATTTTCTTGACACACTAATTTATCCTATTTATTAATAAAATTTTCATTATTGGATAAAAGAAGAACAAAATCTTGTTTTCTGGTATTGTTCTGTTAAAAATTAATAAGGCCAATGCTTATCTGGGAGGTTAGAATCTAATGTTTTAAAGATATTTTTATCTTTTCTATCTTCAGAGTTGAGAAATATGAAACACTGAAAATAGAAAACAAATGCTGGAAATCTTCTGTAAGTCAAATTTATTTGCTTCATCTTTTTCATCCATTGATCTTGGAAGGTAGACTTTTTAAGGATGATTGGCAGGCAGGGGATTAGGGAGTGGATGTGGCTTGTTGCTTGGGGAAGAAATCGTAAGAATGCCCAAACTGTCTTCACACATTGAATCAGTTTCTGGGTGGGGGTGTCACCGATCAATTGTTTAAAGCTTTACATAACCAACTCTGCCAGGTGGGTCCGGATGGTATCAGTTGGTCCACTAGAACGCAAAGTCTGAAAAATATCTCAAAGACCGATCCTAGGTTTTTTATAATAGTGATGCTATCTATAGGAGCAATTGGGAAAGTTCTGAATCTTATGACCTCAGGCTTCGTAACTGCTAAGCAGTAAGCAAGCTATAGAACCACAGTTGGTTATTGCCTAACCTTTGACCGGTTAAGTCTTACGCATCGGTCTTAGCAGAATTCAAGCCACTCCCATAATTCTAACCTTGTGGACTTTCATTAGTTTTATGAAGGTGATTTTGGTCCCTGAACAAGTAGAAAGGCAGTTTTGCAAAGGAGCTATTATCATTCTTGTTTTAAGTTTAAACTATAAACTAAATTTCTCCCATAGTTAGCTTAGCCTATGCCCAGGGATGAATAATCCAAGTTAGCTCGTGAGTTTAGACACAAGATAGAGTTAGATACGTTAGATTTCTCTCACTATAATAATCTTTCCAAAGGGGGTTTTTGTACTTACCTCTTAAAATTGTTATGGGGATTAAATATAATAATTGACAGAATATTCTTAGAATACTAGTCTCTCTAATTGTTAAATAAGCATTATTATGTGTATTTACTCTATTGCAAAGAACTTCAAATAGCTGATCTTCGCCCTTGCAATTAAAGGAAATTTGTTTTGCTTTGCTTTCCATTGTCTACTGTCTTTATAGTATCTGCCTTACTTTTTCAGGTTAAATTCAGATGTCTGAATTTGCTCCACAAACTTCACCCTACTATTCTCCATCTTCTTAAAAGATATTTATTCTGGTCCCAAGTTTTCTGAGTCATAGGAATCATTAATCCTACACTCAAGTGTTTCAGACCCTAATTTTCACTAAGATAAATTGTAAAAATAAATAAATAAGTGGACTTTTTTATATGGCACTGAGATTTTCACTGATTCTGCCTCTAACAACACATAAACACTTAAAATACTTGGGCAAGATTGTATCAAGGAATCTTGTTTTGGTTTCTGTTTCCTAAAATGCCTGGTTCTTGAAAGTTTAGTCAGAGAAATAGGAACCATCTATTGTATTAATTTCTGAGGACTGCCATAACGAAGTACCAGGAACTGACTGGGTGGCTTAAAAACATAAACTCCATTCCCTCACAGTATGGAAGACAGACAACTGAAACCCAGCTGTCAGCAGGGTCATGATCCCTCAGACAGGCCATGTAGAAGTCTTCCTTTCCTCTTCTATTTATGATGGTGATCAGCAATGTTTTTTGGTGTGAAGCTATATCCCTCCAATCTCTGCCTCTGTCTTCACATGGCATTCTGTCTTTCTTTGTGGCTCTTTTTTTCTTAGGACACCAGTCATATTGAAATAAGGGTATACCCTACTTTAGTATTACCCTAAAAGGACAGCCTCTCTCATTTGTCTTCCAAATGTCTTACAAGTATCTCTAATGGCTAAACTCAAACCAAACCCTCAATAGTTTTCAGCCCACACTTCCCTTTCAGTACAGGTGATGATGGAAAAGGATGGAGATGGTGACATATGTCACGATCATAGAAATCTTTCACAGAAAGGTTTCTAATCACCCTGCTAGGACAAACACCTCAGCAGCTGTCCACTGGAACATAAATATTTTATTCCATCCTTTGATAGTTTCAGGTAAGCACAATTCAGTTGTAATCATTGTAGACAGAAAGAATGTACAGACCCATTTGGAAATGAACAACTGTCATCAAAACAGCACAACAGCATTAGAGGCTCAAATGTAACCTTATAAATGGGCACAGTTCCTGGACAAACATTTTCTTCTAAGGCAAAGTCAAAAACCACAAAAATATTTCTAATCACCAGAAAATGTAAAAGATCCATTTAATCTCTAACTCCTTCCATGCATGTACATGAGCCTGGGCACATGTCGAGCCATTATGGTTACTTTGTCACAAAAGAAGATAATTATGCTTTCTCTCCCAGTGCTCTAATCCTTGAGCAAGTTATTTAACTTTGATTTAATGTGCTCAAAAAAAGATGTAAGATTTTTCTTCATTCAACAAAAATGTAATGAACACATATTTATAGTTCTCTCTCTCTCTCCACACACACATATACACATATCATATATACATATATAGACAGTTAATAGATACAAATATATAAATATTGATATCAATATTGATACAGGTATATATATAGTTGTGTGAATATATATAGCAAAAATACATACTAAAATAAATATACTTATATAGAAATGTACAGATACTTTGGTGTGTGTATATAGCGCTCTCTCGCTCACTCTCTCTCTATATATATACACACACACACATAGCAAATATCTAAGTATCTATCCACAGGGTAGGTGTATGTGAGAGAGAAGGAGAGATTGATTTGAATAGGTATTAAAAGAATTGGGAGAAAATATCCGATTTACCAGACAAAATGAAGGCAATCACAGTTTATTTCTTGGCCCTCACCAGAAACTTACACACACTCCAATGCTATGACATTTCTAGATACAATTTTAAAGAGCAGGGGAACCAAAATTTTATAGATAAGAACAAGTAATAACTGTCCAAAGTCACAATTTTAGCCAGGATCAACACAGAGCAAGTGTTACTAACCTCTAAGTTTCTAAGTTTTTCTTAGACCCTCAGTGTCTACCATGAATAAGTAAAGTGAAAAAGCAGGGATTGTTCTGCAAAGTGTTGATTACTTTCAATCTGTTTATGTTCTATCAATGATTATTTTTGGAAAGATCTCCTTCTGGAATGATTCTTTAACTCATGCCTGATGTGAAATATCCAGTATCTTTAACTTGGGTAATTACAATAAAATTTTAAGAAATAATTGCATGAATATGTGACTCAAGGTTTCAAGGTTTCAGGATAATAATTGTTTCAAAATAGAAATCTTCCCATCTCCAAAGTGAATTTACATTATTTCCTTCTACTCAATTATTTAAATGTCATATTTTAGCATTTTATGTGAATAACTAATGAAAACATTTTTTTTTTTTTTTTTTTTTGCGATGGAGTCTCACTCTGTCACCCAGGCTGGAGTACAGTGGTACGATCTCAGCTTACTGCAACCTCTGCCTCCTGGGTTCAAGCAATTCTCCCTGCCTCAGCCTCCCAAGTAGCTGGGATTACAGGATTCCACCACCAGACCCGCCTAATTTTTGTATTTTTAGTAGAGATAGGATTTTGCCATGTTGACCAGGCTGGTCTCGAACTCCTGATCTCAGGTGATCTGCCTGCCTCAGCCTCCCAAAGTGCTGGGATAACAGGCATGAGCCACCTCATTCGGTATAAAAACATTTTAATGTGACAGTACATATACTATATAAAAAGAAATTATCCCTTCCATTATCCAAACTATGAATATTTTAGTTGCTCTATTGGATATCTAACCAGGGATATCTACTTGTTGCAAATGAAAACAAAAATACATTATTTATTTATTTGGGTCAAAGTGTGGTTCAAAGAAAATATAATAGTTTCTGGAGACAGTGTCCCTTGAGTATGTCATTTGGCAACACAGTGACTTGAAGGAGTTAATTATGCTTCCAATTGCAATAATTATTGGTAAAGGAATGTATTAGTTGCTGTGGTAAAAGTGTTAAGTAAGTGCAAAGTAAAGAAATAAATAACAGGATGATGGTCTTTAGCACATAAGGCAATTGACCAGGTTATTCAAATTATTTGGTTACCTGTGAAAAAAATATATATATATATACATATTCAGGAGATTAATTATATACGAGAGACAATATTTAAATGTTAATGATTTAATAATAAGGTACATCCCAACATATTAGTAACCATTTTACATTATATATTTACTCTTTTTGATAATGTTTTTATTTGAAATAATCTTCGTATACATTTTCAAAAATGATTGGGGTCATCATCTTACTGATAATTCAATAGTTTTTAGGTAATTCCAAATACAAACATTAATCTGTTGTATCTGATTAAAGTGATACATTTATAATGTTGTACATTATAATTTAAATTTTATTTTCCAAAATTTTCTTTTAAATACTAGAGATTGTTTGTAATAGTAATATAAAATAAATGTCCTGACTTTTTACTTATTATCTTTTCTAATTTGTAAGCTGCAGTATTGAACTGTGCTTTTATTACATGAGAACACTTATTTAACATAGTTCTATGAACTTTATCCAAGTAAGGTCAGTATGTCAATTAAAGAGATAATGATATAGCCTAATCTGAAGACATTTAAAAAAACTTCTTTAGAAAAACATAAAACCATGATCATTGTATACTCTGTCTTCTTTATCAGTGGTACTGTCTTGTGTAAATTTTAACTTAACATTTACTAATATGAAAGTTTTCAATGCATGTTTTATTAATATTTGTTCCCTGTCATTTTAAAGTTTTATTTTGGGTGTTTGAGAGTTTTCAGAAGTGGAGAAATAGCTTCTATTTAGTGATACGTAAAATGATGTTCTTCAGAAAATACTGAAGTGAAATAAAGGAAACATACTCATTATCTATGGCAGAGGGGCATTCAGATTTCAATGAAAAATGTTTATACAAATTGTGGATTACAGTTATTAACTTAAATGAAAGAAGTTGTCAGTGATTTGTATTATTCCTCAATAGTCAGACATCATCTTTTAGTTTGCTAAAATAAGTCCTTTTAAAAGTACTACTTTTAGAAATAAAAAAGATAATCACTTGGATTCATTTTGTTCTCTTTTCTCCTCTTCTTCTTCCCATCTTATTTCCTCAAAATGTTTCAAATAGAAGCAAAACACGTATATACCTATGTCCTTAGATGGAAGAAATAAGAGCAATCAAGTAATATGACTGACAATGACACAAGCAACAACAAAAGCTCACCACGACCTTTGGCATGTGTACCCAGCAGAAAAGCACAGAAAGCTAAGCCTTTCTCGAGGCCATTTCAAGCCAGTTAGAGTCCCAATAATGTCAAAAATCATCTTTTTAAGATATTCATCTCTAGAATTTTCATCTTTCAAGGGTTAGTTGAGTTTCTCTAATTCTTATCAAGTTTCCATGGATTTAAACTAGTTAGCCAATTATCTTTTCTCTGTGGTAGTGGGTAAGGTTTTTGACACAGATAACCAGGTCAGTCTTTTGAGAATCCTCTTTACCAACTTCCTTTTTTCTCTGAACTCCCTCATCCTATCTTCTCAGATGCATACTCGTCGAATCCTGGCTACAATGGTTAATCTTCTAGAGAAAAGCACCCCAGGTCCAAATACAGGAGAAAGTTTTATGCCTGGATTTCAGTATAATTTAGCCAAATATTGAGATTAGACTGATTCACTAGAGTGCCAGCTAATATTGGTGCATATGAAACATCAAAGTATGATGAAGTTATTTATTTGATTCCCTATTTTTTAAAAAATTAAAAATTTCCAGTGAACCTTTATAGCTTTGAGTTATCAGACAAAGTAAAATAACCATTTCTGTTTTCAAGTTTAAACTCTATTAAAAATAGGAATAGATCCTTGTGTTAGTTAGGGTTCTCCAGAAACAGAGAGATGTGAGGGGATTTATTAATGGAATTATCTCACATAATTATGGATGTTGAGGAACCCCACGATAAGCCATCTGCAAGCTGAAGAACCAGGGAAGCTGGTAGCATCGGTTAGTCCAAGTTCAAAGGCCCCAGAACCAGGGAAGCCAAAGATGCAACTCTAAGTCCAAGACTAATGTCCTGAGAAACTGTGGGAATATTGGTACAAGTCCCAGTCTCTGAAAGCCAAGAACCTAGAGTTTTGACATCCAAGGGCAGTAGAAAAAAGAGTGTCACAGCTTCAGAAGAAAAAGGTAATCCAACTTTCCTCTTCCTTTTGTTTTATCTGGGCCCTCAGCTGATTAGATGGTACCCATCCACATTAGGTCAGGATAGATCCTCCTTACTCAGTCCACTGAGCCAAATGCCAGTCTCTTCTGGAAACACCTCACAGACATACCCAGAAATAATGCTTTACCAGCTATCTAGGTGTGCCTTCATCCAGTTAAGTGGACACCTAAAAGTAACCATCACAATCCTGTTCATATATTTTAGTTATAATATACATTTACTCTTTTGATTTTTCTAAAAACATATGATTTTTCTAAGAACCTTTGAAGCACTGAAAAACCGGGTAAACATGATCATACAGCTTAATTGAACCATATTACTTATTTATAAAATAACATAATATTGAAACTATAAATTAGTTATGAACTATTGATATTTAAAGTATAAATTATTCTATAATATATTCTAAATTATTACAACTAGAGTACATTAGTATTCATTAGTACTTAGTATATTAATCATGTGTAAATTGGTATGTGTATTATTTTGTTTACCTTATATGAACATAAATATTTTTCTCATATTTTGATTTAACAAAGTTAAAATATATTTGGAATGTTTAAGGTGTTCTTACCTTATTACAATAACAGGCAGTAATAAAAATTGAGAAAACGTTTTTATAGTAGAATTTTATTTATGGGTAAAATTAGATGAATTATGTATAATTTTAGGTGAATAAAACATTGCATTGAAATAATCTCCTATCACTCTCCTTAAGTCATACTTTCACATAGTATTTTCTGGAATCAGATGTTAAATGTAAATAAATAAATAAATAAATAAATAAATAAATAAAACTAACTATGTGATTTTAAAATTTTTATTTCTAAGTCAAATGTAAATATTATTTCTAAAACATTGGTTGAAAGATAAAAAATAAATTTAATTTACAACAATATATTAAAGTCTACTTTAAAATATTAATAAAATAAATAATTATACAAATTAGTTTTATCCAACCACTGGGAATCAATTCTATTTAATGTAGCTTTCTGCAATGCCACAAACTGGTGACTCACAAACAAAGCTATAGTATACGTGACTTTTTTAAAAGGTATTCCTATGTTTTCAACATGTCTGACACAAGATTAACTTATAAAGTAAATCATTCTCTAAACACAGTGTTAAGCTTATTCATGCATTTCACTGGGTAACTAAAGTTCATAAATATGTACTTGTTCTCATGCAAAGATCATCACCAACATTTTAAAGTTGAAAGTCATTATTTAAGGACACATTATTATAGTTTGAGAAATGACTGGGAAGACTTTAATATCAAAATTGATGAAAGTACTAAAAGTCTTGCTACATTTTAAATATCGGTTATTAAACTTTTCAAACCTTTCCCTTTGCAAATCATTTTTATTTTTATATTAATTCTGCCAGGAGGACAGATCATTCATCTAAAATATTTAAGATGTCTTAATTTTAGACAATTCTGATTTAAAAGGAAGCTGAAATGACAGAAGATATGGTTAATAAAATGCTAAATTTCTAATTAGTTTCTGATTGGATATTATATCTTACTGCTTGCAAAATGATATTATGTTGTATTTTATAATGTAAAGTGTAAATGGCTAAAATTATGCTCCTTCTATAACAGTTTAAGTTTGTTTTAATTTTATAACACCTTGCATAGAAATTTAACACAGATTAACATCTGTCAACAGAAACAAAGTGTTGTTGTTTTTTTGTATTTCTATTTTATATCTAAGCTATCTTCCATTAATATCCTAGAACAATAAATAAGAGATATCTATAAAATAAATTATGGTCTCACTAAATTTCTTAAGGTAGAGAGCATTTATAACATTTTGGACCTGGTATAGTCAAATCAAATAATTTCTCTCTGGCAGGCCCAATAAGTTTTGATAATACCAAGACATTGTAAAGAACTTAGAGAATTCAGATACCTAAGGTTTATTTGTTTATTTTTAGTAAAGTGATATCATTATGCAACCTGAGAAATGAGATCTGGCTTTAAAATATTAGGCCTTTGTCCACAGGCTTAAAAATATTTTCAATTCTTACTATCAGACCTCATATAATGCTATAGATTCCAAGAGTACCAATTCTAGTGAAAGTCACTCTCTCAATTAAATGGAAATTTTAATATCATTATATTCACATTTCTTAACTGCAAGGTCATAATCGGTTTATAATGTGTGTTGTCAGTTTATGGAGAATTACGAATGGAGGATTGATGGTCTGCTGGAATAGCTACTGCACATTAGACACAGACATTCAGAAACATTGCAAGCTGTACTTTCTCTTAGTGCAATCAATGATTTTTGATTTGGTCTCCAGTAATTCCCCTGCTCATAAAACCAATGACCAATTTTCAGCTTTCATGTCACTTGATCTATCATTGTCATGTAGCATACTCATTTCTTTAAATAGTTCTTTGTTGACTACCAGGACAATACTTTCTTTTATGTTATTTTTTTTCTTGAGACAGAGTTTCACTCTTGTTGCCAAGGCTGGAGTGTAATGGTACGATCTCGGTTCACCGCAACCTCTGCCTCCCGGGTTTGAGCAATTCTGCCTCAGCATCCTGAGTAGCTGGGATTACAGGCATGTGCCACCACACCCGGCTAGTGTTATGTTTTTAATAGAGAAGGGGGGTTTCTCCGTGTTGGTCAGGCTGGTCTCAAACTCCTGACCTCAGGTGATCCGCACACTTTGGCTTCCCGAAGTGCTGGGATTGCAGGCATGAGTCACCACGCCCAGCTACCAGGACAATACTTTCTATTGGTTTCTCATCTATTTCTCTTATTAATTGTTTTCATTCTTGCTCCTCATGTCTTTTGCTTTTAAACTTAAAGTACATTAAATAAAAATAGTCAATTCATACATATTCTCTACTCTAGATTTCTCCCCTTAACTTGCAAATTGGATGTTAAATAGACTTTTCCAACTCAAGCTATCCAACATTGAATCATCCTTGAAGACCAACTTTCTCTCAAGCTCCACATTCAGTCAATCAGAAAATATTATTACCACTATCTTAAAATCATAACTAGAACCTAAACAGTTTCTGTCACCTTCAATGCTACTACCTTGGCCAAGCTACCAACATCCCTTTTATGGCACTAGTCTTTTCACTGGTCTCACTCTTTCATCCCAACCAGCCCTTCCCCCTTCAGCCAGAAAGATCATTTTCAAGATGTAAATTGGATTCTGCCATCCCTCTGCTCAAAACACTTCAATGTAATTCCAATCACTTGCAAGCAAACCCAATGTTCTTCTAATAACTTAACTGTGTATATTAACAGGCCCCATGTCCTCTCTGTTCTTATTTCCTTATTTCCTACTATTTTCTCAGGGTTCACTCTGATGCAGATACACTAGCGAAGAGGCCTCCTTGTCTGGGGTGACAACGGGGTTCATTGTCTCACAGCCATGGAGATTAAGCACATGGACACACAAAGAGTGGGGTTATGACCCACAATTTAATAGGCGAAACAAAGGATAGCTCTGTGCTATGTAAAGGAGTCCTGGAAAAGTGGATTGGTGATCCGCAGTGAAATGCAGTGGGTTTTATAGATGAACTAGTGAGGAGGTGGTGTCTGATATACACAGAGCGTGAAATACCGGTTAGGACAAGGTGTGCCATCTGCATAGGGTGCAAATATCCCCACCCCAAATCTTTTATTGTGCAGGAGGGTTCTCTGCCTGAACTTCTCCATGTTGCCCGTTTCTTTGTTACGGCACACATGCTAACAAAAAAGAGAAGATGGAGCTTCTATGTTGGACATTCCTGACCCCCGGGGAGCCCTTTTCTAGAGGCTCAGCTGTCAGCATTCCCCTGGACAAGCTTCCAGCTTCCTTATGTGTGTTTGCAGCTGGATCTCTCAGGCTGCTCTTGGTTAGAAAAGAAGTGATTTCTTGGACTGCTTTTTATAAGGATGGAAGTTCTGCTGAGGACTCTTTTGCCCTCACTACCGGCCTAAATAATTTCATTCTATCTCCTGTATTGCTAGTCTACCTGAGTTCCTAAATTATGCCTAAAATTCTCCTCTCATGAGGATCTGCATGGGCTATTTTTCTCACGTTTGAAACGTTTCTCCCCCAGCTTGCTCTGTCAACCCATCATTGATCTTTTCCCTGACAACATTACAAAAAGTAGGCACATGCCGCCATTACAGCTTTCCCACTTAGCCATCTTTATCCTCCATAGCACTTAAAACTATCTGACATTAAACACTAACTGTCATACTACACGTGGATATTAACTTACTGTCTACTGCATGGTCATGTATTGAACAAAGTAAACATTCAAGCTATCATAAAAATCTTGTTTCACTAGGAAGGCATAGGTAGGAAGCCAGTAAAAAATAATGAGTTTTATATTTGAAACATTCAATTAAGTATAATAAAATAAGAAAGAGGATACCAAGTATGAAAAGGAGGGTGCAACTTCATATGGGAACATCAGGAAACAGTTTACTAAGAAATGGCGTTTGAAGAAAGGTTCAAACCTTCTTCTTATTCTCAAAGAGAATAAGAAGTCCAACTGTGTGTGTAGGAGAAAAACATGCTATGCCTAAGGAATATTAAGCAAATAGCTGCTGAAGTAGAATTGTAATTGGTGTATTTGGAAACAGTTCGAATGCTGGTATGACTAGATTAGAATGAGAATGAGGAAGAATTGAAGTTACTATACAATATTAACTAGGTTTGCTAGGGCAGGTCTTCCTACAAAGATACGTTTAAGAGGATCCCTCTAAAACATAGTCCTTGTTTACACAACTTAAGCAGTCACAAAAATTAATAAGTAAGGAATTATGTACAAGAAATAGCATTTCAGAATAAGAAAAGAGAAAATGCAAAGTCTCTGAGATGGGAACATGCCTGGCATGCTTGAAGTGGAAACATAAAGCTGAAATAAAAGAAAACTGAGAGTGTTAGGAGATGAAGTCATAGGTATTTGAGGTGCAGTTACGTAGAACCTCACAGGACATTGGGAAGATGCAGCATTTGCTCTGAGAGAAATTGGAAGCTGTTGGAGGATTTTTAAGCAGAGGAGTGACATAAAGTCATGGACATTTTAATAGCAACTTTCAGGCTACTATGCTGAAATACTATATAGATTATTCTGATACAAATTGGATGAATAATTTGAAGGCTACTACAATAATCCATACAAGATATAATGATGGTTTAAAGCAGTGTTAAGATTTGAGAGAACAGGAGGAAAATAAGTAAAGACAACTCTCAACTCTTTCAGGAATTTTTCTTTCAAATTGGTGAACAAAAGTGGTGTGGTACATGAAGACAGAAAATGCAGTCTAGATGGAAAAGGGAAAATCTAAATGGAAAAAGTAACAGCATGTTTGTATGATGATGGGAAGTGTTCTGAGACTGGATATAATTTGAGATTAAGGTAACATTTGTCTATTTATTGTTCTCTTTCACACGTGAATGAATACGATAGAGACAGACACCTTGTCTCTTTTATTCAATGCCATAAATAAAAGGCCTAGAAAGTGCCTAGTGCCTGAAATGTATTTCATAAATATTTACTGAGTAAATGCATGAATTATGGAATTGCTACTTAATGTAAAAAAAAAAAAAAAAAAAAAAGAAGAAGAAGAAGAGTGCTAGTTTTTGTTTGTCAATGAAAGAGTATTACCTTATGAAGTAGGATAACTAAGATAATCACAGTGTGTTTTGGAAACAAACCTTAATTCTTCTAGCAATATCTACCATATACAGGGGCATGTTGTCACTAGAAAATGGCTGTGAAATTTAATGGTTATATACTATCTCTCATACTCCGAACAAATTTAACCAAGTCCAGTAATATTTTCTTCATGTTCATTCTGTACCACATAGAAGCAAAATAATAATGAAGGCATAGTCCTTGTTTATACAATTTAAACAGTCACAAAATTCAATTCTGTCTTAAGTAGGATGAATCTCAGAGATAGGGCCATATTACAGGAAGGCCTTTACAGTTACATATGATTTTGTTAGATGGAAAGGAAGACCATTATCAGAGATAAAGAATATAATATACAAATACAGAATACATATGTGGATATAAAGCAATAAGATAGAATTATTCCTTCATCTTCTGCAGCTGGAAGAGTTTTTTTTTTTTTTTTTTTTTTTTTTTTTGTATAGCACAAAATGTGTCTTAACATCATGCCATGGAGGGAAAATACTTTATGCTTAGAGTCTATACTAGAGTAATGTTTTCACTCTCAAACAGTAATGACACTAACTACCACCACAAACAACACAAGTCTCCTTTTATTTCAGTACACAGAATACACAATAAATTGTTCCTGGAACACTTTCAGTTTATTATGCAACCAGACATTTGACGAATGCTGTAATACCTTTCTACAAAAATGTAATGTCCATTTGTGCATACACACAAATTTTAAATACTCTGTAATGTGAACTGTAGGGAGTCCATGAAATACAACAGTAAATGATCATTTCAGATGAGTTACACATGAGACGTACATTTTAAAGCACATATTGAATGAAACAATCTTCCTAAGCAGTAAATCGCTAAGAGAAATACAAGCATTTGCTGATGCAAACACTGAAAAATTTTTATACGGTAAGAAGTAGTTTGAAATACTCAGAACATCAAGAATATAAACCTTCCAAGTGCTTTATGTAAGTAACCTTACTTCCTCCTGAAAACAATCTTTAATATTAAGATAAATATTATCTGCTTTAATATATCAGGGAAATAAGACAGAAATGAAGCAACCTGTCATAGTTACATATGAGTAAATGGAGAAGTCAAGATATAAACCCAGGTGGTCTTGTTCAGAAGCCTGCTGTGCTAACCAGAATACTGTATTTATTTTAGCAAGTACAATCAACAAAAATGAAATGTGACAACTAAGTAGGTCAAAATAGAGTCAACCATCTGCACCACACTGATTAAACAATGTAGCAAAGTCTGAGTGAAGAAGAACTGGATGTTTGTTCCATGTCCACTAAGAATCCGTGATGCTGGTATTGGTTGAATAGTTTGTTACCAAACAAGTCACCCATGAAAAAAGTGGAACCAATGTACAAAAGATATCTTTGAAAATATCAAAGTACTAAGAAGAAAGTGTGAACATGAGGAATCAAACTCAGACGAGAAGAGAAATACAGAAAGCTGAGCCTTAAATTTTGTAAGTTTTTCTTAGAGAATTTGTTCAGCATTGTGTGTGACTGTGCGTTTAAGAGATTAAGAAGCCACCATAAAGGGAAAGAGGGAAAATACCAGAGTGAAGTGTGCACAAGTAAGGAGAGGTATTGCCAACCTCACACCTCTTCATTTGGGAAACGTAGAAATCCAAAACCTAGAATAAGAGTAAAGTATAATGAGACCAACCCCTAAAAAATTGATACCAGTACTCAAATAGCCAAATTCATGGTACAATTAAGACAATCCTTCACCCATGCTTGTTGCCTGTTGAAGCATAAGTAAATTTTTCACTCAAAAAAATTAACACATTAAATATCACATATTACTTTTCTATCATTCTTCTCACAAAATGTCTTACATGCAGTTTAAACTTACCCAGTAAACCAGGAAAAAAGAAGATTCATATTCACAGAAATATAGATAATGATGTTATAAGGCAGTCTAAATTAGTTATAATTAATTTACTCTAGAATTTGAAAATTAAGATATGTGACTTAAAAGAGAATAAGAAACTATGTAGAATATATAAATATAAAGTACAAACACTGGAACAAAATGAATAATTCAATTGGTCGCTTAACTGTTAGCAGATTAGATGGACCAAAAGAGATTAAGTGAATTAGGAAATATTTCATAAAAATGTAATAAAATTAAAACACAGCAAATGAAGAAAAGAGAAATAGAGGCTATGAGACATAGGTAACATTTTGAAATACACACACATATACATATACACTGTGGGAGGTGGTCTCAGAGGAAAAGGTAAAAAATAAAGCTAAAATACTGGGATCTAAAACAACAAGGAAATTACATTTCCAAAAAGTAAAACAACATAGTTGCAAATCCAAGATTTCACATCCAGTAAAAATACTTCTCAATAATACATAAAAATAAAAATATGTTCAAGCATACAAAAACTGAGAAAAACGTAGTATAGATGTTTTATAGAGAAGAAAAATAATCTAATGAAGACTCAGAAATGCTCAATAAAAATGTGAATATATAATTGATTCTACATGAAAACTGCCTGTATTAAAATTAATAATGATGATGTCTATGAGGTTTAAAATGCAGAAAAATTTTAAGTACATTGAAAATCCATCAAGAAGGTTAGGTTAGTAAAATAAAGAATGTAATTGGGTGGTTTGTACCTCAAATGATAAATCCATGAGGGAATAGATACCCCATTCTCCATGATGTAGCTATTTCACAATGCATGCCTGTATCAAAGCATCTCATGCACCCCATAAATATAAACACCTACTATGTTCCCACAGAAATTAAAAATAATTTTTTTGAAGTCAGACTGACACAGATGAAAAGTTTCTAACAGCATTATTCAGTTATGGTAAAAGTCAAGATTGTATGCTGTAGACTAATATGAAAGAACTAGTAAATATTATGTGTATGTAAATCTGCATAAGTAATAAGTGGAAAACATATATGTCAATAAATCTGATTCAATCCGAGAAAAAAATAGAAAGGATTAAAAATACAAAATTGGTGAGACAAATGAAAGCAGTGTTCTAAGACAGTATATTTAAATTGGCATGCAATTTAGATTAAATTAAAATATAAAGAATATAAAGATTTATATATATTAGAATGTTATAATTTCATAACAAAACTCATTCTTATAATTTTTCATTGTCTCAATGAAATAATTAAATTAACAAATATTTAAAAATTATTCAATATTTCTGTGGCTGCTACATTACAAATAAACCCAAATGATCATAATATTACTCAATTTGTTCAAATATTACATCAATTGAGAAAAATGCTTTGATCCATAATGGCTAGAAAATAATATCTTGTAGGTATTACATTTGGAATTTTTCATAAGTATTTTCTCCATCATACTCCCAAACAAATTTTGTTACCTTTTTATGATTACCTTTATTTAACTCTAATGTCACATTTGCTGATATTTTACATGCGATTTATTTCCATTTAGAGAAACAAATCTGCATAATATTACTTAGAGGATTTTATTTTAATATTAAAACATTATATACTACATAGTGAATATTCCAGCCTGGGCAACATGGCAAAACCCAGTCTCTAACAAAATACAAAAGTAATTAGCCAAGTGTGGTGTCAGAAGCCTGTAGTCCCAGCCACTGGAGAGGCTGAGGTGGGAGGATGACTTGACCTCAGGAGGTGGAGGCTTCGGTGAACCATGATTGCACCACTGCACTCCAGCCTGGGTGACAGAGCAAGGCCTTGTCTCAAAAAAAAAAAAAAAAACACCAAAACTGTATTTTGAATATTATGCATTTAATACATATTTAATATCAAAATAAATAAAATGCATTCAATATCCTTTAAATTATTTTTAATTTGTTAAAAAGTAAAATAGTAACAATCAGTTTTGATTGGTTTTGTTGTCAGCTTTTGTTAACGTCGTTAGTATCAAGTAACAGATACAAATAAATGTGAATAGTAGAAAGTAAAAATTCAAAAATAATTTTGTATTTCTTCAAATGTTATAAGTATATTATGAGTTTTTATTATATAAAGATGTTGCTTAAGTACATACCATATTTTAATTAAATTACCTAATTGGTTTAATAAATCTTATGGCTATTTTCATCTTATGTCTCAGTGATTGCACAGTCAAATGTAATGTTAATCAATATGTTTGTTGTGTTGATATCAAAATATTGTATATTCAATTTGATCTGCTCTCAATATATGATTGACATATCACTGAGACCATGTCTTATAGTAGCAAATGTACATATTAACAGAAAAATGTTGTAAACTCTTTTAATAAATTTTCTGTTTTGGCATCCATTTTTAGACCTGACACAAGTTATTTAAAACCTAGTTATTTAAAACTTCTTTTTGGCCTAGTTAAACCTCTCCCTCTCCCTGTGGTTGTTAGCCTACTTATTTCTCATCCCATTGACCTAAAACCTGACACATGCATAGCTACTGGCCATGATAAAACCAAAGTGAATTTTGGTAGTAAATACCAAAATTATGTAAATAAGGCTCTTGTACTCTTTTTCTTTAAACTAGTCATTTCCACAGGAAAGCCTAAAAGATAATATCTATGGGCCATGATAAAGCATAGTCCCACAGGACCTCTCTCTCTTGCTCCTCTCCCATTGGCCTCCCATCAGGGCCTCAGTTCTCTTTGGAAACTGCAAGTAATATACTTCTGTTTCATTCATTTTTCTTTTACCTCCTCATTTTGTCTCATCTGGCACATACACCTGAATTTAACTTTCCCTCGAGCCGGTCTCTCCTAGAAAGTGGCTATCTAGGCTTATTGAAACTACATGGAGACCTAAAGACCAAGTTAATATAAAAATCACAATAAGAATGCATCTGAATTTTCTGGATTATATACTTATTGCTTTACATTAACACCATTAACAACGTACACTCACAGGCTTAACCTCCACAATATTTTAAATTAATGCACTAAATTCTTTTTGTCCTTTATGATTCATTTAATTGTTAATATCAATTCTCTAAACAGGTATAAAATAATGACAGATGTTACTTTTTATTCACTTGTTTTCTTTTCCTTTTAGTTCAACAATATATAATAAATAACAAGTCTTTAGCATTATTTTTCCAACCTCATAGAGTAGTATTTATTCTCTTATTTTGCCTGATTTATTATATCATCCTATTAATTTTCCCATTAATAATCTCATTTTGATACTGTCATTCTCAAAATTGCATTTATTATTATCAAGTTTTTTATCTATCACATATGCTCAGTCATCCTTGTAGCAAATTTTAATATCATGTTCTATGATTTCTATAAACACTGTGCTGTTAGTGCCAAAATATTTATCTCTATATTTAGCATATATTGGATACCAGCTTATAAATACTCATTTACTTAAAAATAGTATTTAAGTTTTTCTTTTTTACACATCTGCATTCCATATTGTTGATTCTATATTATTTATTAAATCCTTCTCTTTTTTTTTCCAATTCTACTGTTTGTGTGCAAATGTAATTTACTTTCTTTTTTTGTATTAGAGAATGTAAGTATTTCCAGGCAAAAAATTCTTCATTGGTACTCCTTATCTTGTAACAACAAAATCTGTCTCTTCGGTTTTCTTTTTGATATGACAAAAATATATCTGCATTTGAATTTAAAATATAAATTTGGTTTTTATAATTTATTTCTCTACTTCTGAATATGTTGGTATAAAATACAATTACAAATGTTCTGTCATGATCCCCCCAGTGGGCAAATCATGATCATTACTCTGAATTGGATAATGTCTTGTTGGAAATATCCCCACGCTGTCACAAAGATGACTTGGTAATTTTCCAAAAACATTCTCTAATAAATGTAATAAAGCACTAAAGCACCAGGGGTTTGATTTTTCTTGTGTAAATTACCAAATTCATGAATATAAAGGTGTTCAGATTCTAAAGGGCAATCCAAAGTTGCATACATTGTATCTGGGTTGTGAATGTAATAAGAATAATACTCATGTGCATTCTCTTCATTCTGATTAGTAACTAGATCTTTATTAAGAACAAAATTTGAAGTCGCAAAGATTTCATCTAACTTGTCAAATAGTACATTTCATGAGAAGTTTGTTGCAAAATATTCATTATTATAATTGGTAAATAAGAAGTCATTAATTAAATAATGTACACTGTCCTTTGTGAATATGTTGCCTAGATAATACTATGCAAAATCCTACCACTCTTTCTATTTCCAGTTCTTAAAAAATAGAAAAACAAATTACTATTTTAAGGATTTTTTGGATTTGTATTCAGCTATTTTTAATATCACATTTATTTTATATTTATCCTTATCTATTATATTATTATTCATATTACCATAGATTAAAAAATAAAATGACTGTACTAACTAAAAATACTATTTACTGTATTTCCAGAAATTCTATTTCTAGCTATATATTAAATTAAATGCAAAATAATATGCATAAAAAATCTTTTACCAGAATGTTTGTAGGAGCATTGTTCATAATAGCTCAAATCTGGAAACAATCCAAATATCTATCAAAAGTATAATGAAGCAATCTTTTGTGATAAAATTATATAATGGAATAATGCATAGCAATGAACATAAACAAATTACTACTACATAAACAGCATAAATAAATTTTCCATACATGATGCTGGCCATGATAAGCACAAAGATAACACAAAAATAACTGTGTTATTTATATTAAATTCAAATATAGTAAATTAAAATTGATCATGATTAAAGTCACCAAAAATTTCTTACAGAATGTAGACAATGTGTCAGATTATCTAGTAGTTTGTACTCTGTGATAGTTTATTAAATTGCAATCTTATTATTCCCTTATAATCATATCCACCTGGTACATTTATTTATATTTAATAATTTATGTCTAAAATTTCATAAAACAAAATATTTTGGAATATATTGCTTAAAATAGTGTTGTAGGGTGTCAGGGACCCTGAATGGAGCGACTGGCTGAAGCTATGGCAGAAGAACATAAGTTGTGAAGATTTCATGGACATTTATCCCTTCCCCAATCAATACTCTTGTGATTTCCTATGCCTATCTTTATCTCTTAATGCCATCATCTTCATAAGCTGAGGATGGATGCTGCCTCAGGACCCACTGATGATTGCATTAACAGCACAAGTTGTTTGTAGAGCATGTGTGTTTAAACAATATGAAGTCTGGGCACCTTGAAAAATGAACAGGATAACAGCAATGTTCAGGGAACAAGGGAGATAACCTTAAACTATGACTGCCGGTGAGCCTGGTGGAACAGAGCCATATTTCTCTTCTTTCAAAAGCAAACAGGAGAAATATCGCTGAATTCTTTTTCTCAGCAAGGAACATCCTGAGAAAGAGAATGCACCCCTGAAGGTAAGCCTCTAAAATGGTTGCTTTGGGGGCGACTGTCTTTTATGGTTGAAGACAAAGGGATGAAATAAGCCCCGGTAATAAGCCCCGGTCTCCAGGCTTATTAGGACGAGGAAATTCCCGTTTAATACATTTTGGTCAAACCGTTGTCTACTCTCAAACCCTGTCTCCTGATAAGATGTTATCAATGACAATGCATGCCCAAAACTTCATTAGCAGTTTAATTTTGCCCCATCCTGTGGTCCTGTGATCTTGCCCTGCCTCCATTTGCTTTATGATATTTTATTACCTTGTGAAGCATATGATCTCTGTGACCCACACCCTATTCATACACTCCCTCACCTTTGAAAGTTGCTAACAAAAACTTGATGGTTTTATGGCTCAGGGAGCATCACGGAACCTGCTGACATGTGATGTCTCCCCTGAACACTCAGCTTTAAAATTTCTCTCTTTTGTACTCTTTCCCTTTATTTCCCAGACCAGCGGAAGCTTAGGGAATTAGAAAAGTACCCACATTGAATATCAGGGTTGGGATTCACTTGATAAAATAGAGGGGGAAAGGCAGAATGACTACAACCTCCCCATCTTTCCTCACCACCAAAAATATGTACCTTCTAATTCTTACAACCTATGAATATTTTACCTAGTGTGGAAAAAGGCATTTCACAGATGTGATCAACGTTTAGGACCTTGAGATCAAAATTATCTGGAATTATTCACTTGGGCTCAATCTAATCATATGAATTTCTAATAATGGAGAACCTAGTCTACTTGAGTCAGAGAGAGAGAGAGAGAGAGAGAGAGACCTTTCTAAGAAGCTGGAAAAGGCAAGAAAGTGTATTTTCCCCTTGAATACCGAGAAAGGAATGCAGACTTGTAGCTCATTAATTTTAGTCCAGTGAGACTTATGTTGAACTTCTGCATACAGCACTGAAAGATAATAAATTTGTGTAATTACAAGTAGTTAAGTTTGTTTTAACTTGTTACTTCGTTGACACAAAACTAAGTCATAGACTAAACTATATTTCCTAATATTTTCATTTCAGAAGGCCAAAACAATTCTTAACATTTCGTAGGTAGCTTTATAGATTTCTAAAGAACAAATTTTGAGAATTATGTATTTCTGTGTATTGGGAAATATTATATAAATTTAGAATCAACATAATTTTACTGGTAATGAGAAAAATCAAGGAGCCCATGGAGTACTGAAGGTCTTCTGAATAGAAATAAAAAAATGTGAACAAAATGGAATGCACATTAAATATATGAAGAAGAGATGGGTGCAGTGGAACATGCCTGTGATCCCAGTGACTCAGGAAGGTGAGGCGGTAGGATTGCTTGAGCCCAGGAGTTCAAGACTGCCACAAGCTGTGATCATGCAGCCTGGGTGACAGAGTGAGACTCTGTTTCTAAATAAATAAGTAAAGTAATACACATATTAAGAAGCATGAGAAACAAATGGATACATATGGGAAACATCAGAAAATGTATATGTAACTACAAATTTAAAAAAGACAAGGTACAACTTTGGGAGGCCAAGGTGGGCAGATCATGAGGTCAGGAGATCGAGACCACAGTGAAACCCGTCTCTACTAAAAATACAAAAAATTAGCCGGGCGTGGTGGTGGGCATCTGTAGTCCCAGCTACTCTGGAGGTTGAGGCAGGAGAATGGCATGAACCTGGGAGGCGGAGCTTGTAGTGAGCCGAGATTGTGCCATTGCACTCCAGCCTGGGCGTCAGAGCAAGACTCTGTCTCAGAGAAAAAAAAGAGAAGGTATAGATTATGTATGATGCAATTTTATTCCTGGAAAGCATAAAAACATCAAGAACTTCAATAAGATGGCAAGATATTCAATTAACATGTAGAAATTTAATTCATATATTTAAATAACTGTTAGGAAATGCCAAAGTATTTTACAACATGAATAAAAATATTTCTTGGGGAAAATAGTTGTAGGATATAAATTAATTTATATTAAGAAAATTATGGAATAGTCTTAAAAAGTTTTAAGGTAAACCTGCACAAATGGGAAAGCATAATATGTGCCTTGATACTACTTTATATATATGTCAGTTTCCCTAAGCTAAACTATACTTTTTACGGTGTTTAAATAAAGGATAATATTTTGAAACAAAACACTATATAGCTCACATAGAAATACAAAAACAAAGAAAAATTATTTTTAAAAAAATGTAATAGCAATCCAAATTTACAGTAAAATGTATTAAAATAGACTGCAAAGCATCATTTTGTAAACAGTATTCAGTGGCACATGAATAGAGGTAAAGATAATGTACAATGCTTCAAAGCTTAAAAGTAAATAAACATACTAGTGTATGAAAATCTAACTATTTGAAATATTTGGGGGAATTTTAAATTTTTAAAGAAACTGACATCTAGAAGATTAAAAATACCTTTTAACACATAAAAATACAAATTTTAAATAAACTGCATATTTAATTAAAGAATTGCAGAGCATACCTCTACTAAAACAAACCATGGGCTAATTATTTTACAGCTCAGGATGGAAGACACCTTTCTAAATAAAACATAACACTTCTAAAAGCATAAAATTAATTATTGATAAATAAAATGTATATTAAAATTTTCTATATAAAAAATGGTCATAAGCAAAGTCAAAAGAATAATAATATGTGAAGTTAATATCTACAAAAAAAAAAATGGTAATTCTTAACAGAATTCCTACCAGCCACTGAGAAACAAATCAATCCTAAATAGAAAAATAAAATGGAAGATATAAAGAATCCATTTCAGAAAATGCTAATTATGCTTAATTATGGGAAATAATAATACCAGATAAGAGATAAAATTTTAAAAATATAGACACAAATATTTCTTATACTGGCAAAGATCTAGAGGTTGCATAAAATAATGAAAGGGATGCAAAGAAACTACAAAGCTCACTCACCTCTCTTACCTGAGAACGAATGGGCTTAGCTTCCATAATCAGAAAAGATCAGGCATGTTTAGGTTGATATGGTTGTAGAGGAAGCTTAGTCATTTCTAATTGGAATATAAATTTCTGTAACATCTATAAAGGGCAATTTTGCAGTATTTGTCAAAATAAAAATGTGCATTCTACAAACACTGCTTCTAAAATATTTTTCTACTCATTTACTCTAATACGTATGAAATAAGCACAAGATTAATTGTTGCAGTCTTGAACCATTATTTTTAATAGTAAAATATTAGAAATAGCATAAGTATCCAAAATAGAAGGCCACTTAAATAATTGTGAGTGTATTCACTAATGGAATAATTTGGCTCCCAGTAGAATCAACAACTATTTAGTTTACTTTTGAAAAAAATACCTCCAAAATTTAAAAGCACGCCTGAAATCCCAGCACTTTGGGAGGTCGAGGCAGGTGGATCACTTGAGCCCAGGAGTCGAGACCAGCCTGGGCAACATAGCAAAACCAATCTCTACTAAAAGTACAAAAATTAGCTGGGCATGGTGGCACATGCCTATATTCCCAGGTACTCAGGAGGCTAAGGCAGTAGAATTGCTTGAGCTCGAGAGGCAGAGGTTGCAGTGAAATGAGATTGCACCATTGCACTCCAGCCTGTGTGGCAGAGTGAGACTTGGTCTCAGAAAAACAAAACAAAACAAAACAAAAAACACTTGGGGGTCATAGAGTATAGTGCATTTGTGTAAAAACGTAGAGAACTAAAATATAAATATGCATTTATACATACATATAATAATATATCTAGGATGCCTGATAAAATAATATTTGCATTTAATCTTGGGAAATTAAACTGTATTAATAAAACTAGTAAAAAATGCAAAATTAAAAATAATTGAACAAAGATTTTATGAAGTAAGAATGACCAGAAAATGAAATTTAATTAAGCTATCATTAAGAAAAGGAAAGAGAACTTATACAAGGTAATAATAAAAGCAGAGACGATAGAATACTAAAATCTTTCAATGTTGTACTCAGTTGAATTAAGACTAATCAATAATACCATTTTAAAGGTTTTTAAGGTGAAGAGTAATGATTCTTTCTGGGAATAGGTTTGCTCTACTTTTCTGTCACTGTTGATATACGATGTAGGAAACCTCTGGCATCAACAAGAATGATGTGGAAAGAAAGACTAGCTTCTTTCTATCCCTCTATCCTTCTCTATCAAAAGATGCATGAGAGGTCTAATATTTCTAGGTGGACTTTGCCAATTGCCGATTTTCAGGTCACATACTCAAATTTACACGTTTAAAGTCATATTTACTATTTTTTGTTCTTTCACAGTTTTTCTCATAACATTTTAAAATGAGTTATTTGATTATACACATTAAATTTAGAGAACAATGCAAAGTTTTAATATAGTGTATATCTTAGTATTTACAAGATAAATACTGGGGGACTAGTAGGAGCCCCACTCTTTCTGAGTTGGTGGAGGGGGAGCTCCCCAGATGCAGCTCCAGCTGCCCATAAAACAGCTGATGCCTTGGCCTCCCACTGTATGGAGAAGGCAGGCACTCCACCCTCCCAGGCACAGCTACAGCCGCCCAAATTGTTGGCTGCAGACCTAGCCCTACTGCTCCACAGAGCAGGCAAGAGCCCCACCCCCATCTAAGTGCAGCTGCAGCTGCCCAAACAGCCACTGCAGGCATCCCTGCACTGTTGGGGGCCTGGTAGCTCCCCCCCTGCCCGCCCCGGCTGGGGAATGCCTGCTCCCACTGCTTGGCTTTTCCCTGCTATCAGTGCCTACTCCGATCTTGGAGCAAAGTCCAGGCTGAGCACAGGCACTGTCACAGCTCAGTTGTACACACTTGGGGCAGTACTGCCACACCAACCCACTGCCACCTTGACCCCCTCCAGGCTTTGAACACAGACAAGCATAGGAGGGAAGCTGATGGGGGAATGAGGGCAATTCAGCCCTGGTCAGCAGGCACGCCTTGGCACCTACAGCCTTGGCACCTTAAATGGCAGCAGGAGGCAGACAGGTTCCTTGATGGAAGGGGGTGAATCCCCAGTGAGGCATCACCTTCAGGCCAGGGAGGACCCGAAGCCTGGGGGCCAGGCTGCCAGTCCTACAGACCAGCGTGGGAACTTTTGCCTTTTTTGGGCTTGCCCAGGGTCACCCACGGACCAATTGGCATACACTTCCATGGACCAATTGGCATACACTTCCATGGACCAATTGGCATACACTTCCTCCCATCTGAGGCCCATTAACGCTGGCCTCAGCCCAGAGCTGAGTAGAGGTCAGGAAAACATGCTGTAGAGAGGAGCTACTCACTCTAGTGTGTCCTCTCTGCTGAGAGGTGAACACTGGTAGTGACATCCAGCTGTAGAGTAGAGCTATCCACTCCATATCCTGTTCTTAACTATTCTGTCACTCAATAAAGTTCCTCTTCGCCTTGATCACTCTCCATTTCTCTGCATACCTCATTCTTCACGGACGCAGGACAAGAACTCGGGACCTGCAGAATGGCAGGGGTGAAAAAGCTATAACACAAACAGGGCTGAAATATCCCCTTGTTCACCACATTGTGGGTGAAGAGAAGGAGAGAAGAGCTGCAGCCCTTCAGGGAGCCCGACCTGGGAACTCCCTGAGCCAGGGATGTGATTCCCTCTTTGGGGCTCTGCAGCTCCTGGGCTCTCCAAACTTCCAAGTGCTACCGTGCTCCCCACTGGCAGTTATGGAAGCTGTTTGTGGTGTACCCGGTCCTGCCCCAGCCTCATAGAGAGCTGGCAATTGTGCCAGCACCTGGAGCTGCCTGCCATGCTGCAGCAGCTGGTGTGCCTGACTGTGCACAGTAGCCGGACCCCACACTAGCTCGCCCACACACCCCTTGCTACTCCATGCCTGGCTCGTCCTTGATAGATGTGAGATCCAAGCTGGCAGCATGAGCATAGCACAGCCTGACGGGCCGAGTGAGCTGAACCCGCCCAGTGGGCCCAAGCAAAACTCCGGCAAAGGAGCCACCAGTCACAGAGGTGTTTGACCATAAAAGCAACACCCCAAGGATCCCACAACAATACTTTCTCTGAAAACCACATCTCTAGATAGAAGAATATGCAGTTCTTCAAAGAACTAGGGTTGTTTCCCAAAAAAAGAGACAGATGCTTAGTAACAACAACAACACCAAAAAAAACCCCAGGACAAACAAGTATAGCTATATAGAAAGACATATGATAGATACATACATACATGTAGACATGTACACACATAAATGCATACACACAAGACTCATAGACAAAATTATATTTTATATACAATACACACACACAAATTTATAATTGATCATCTCTGGATAGTAGCTTGTGGATGGTTTTATCTACCAGATTTCTACAAAAAAATTAAGTTTAAAACCAGAAGAGTAAATATTATTTAAATTAAAAACAAAGAAATACAAAACAATTTTGATCAGCAATATATCTGACATTTTAGTATAAAAGAGAAGTTTTTGGTTTGGAATCACTTAGAAAACTTGATTATTTGAACTTTTTCACCTCAGTTTTTAATAGGTTTACTTGAAGAATAAATTCCAAATAGATTCAAAGAGTAAATGAGAAAATCTATGTTAATGTCTAGGACAATATCATTTCCTGTTTAATATCACATTTTACTGGCGTGATTATCTTTACAAAATGCATTATCACAATTGTACAATCACCATTTAAAATTAAAATAATGAAAATGTGTGCCTGAGCCACAATGCACCTTCTAAATTATATTACTGCAATGCTGTATCTAGGTACAAGGAAACTTTGAGCACATAAACTTTCCTTACTCTAGTCATCTGTAATAAGTGAAAAAGTAATATAATTATATATATATGTAAAATTCATAATCCAAAATGCAAGTTTATAAACTTAATTTATAGCAATATAAATAAAGTCATTTACCACAGTTTTGATATTGGCTCTCTGATACAGGATATTTGTAAGAGAACTTTAATCAACTAAAAGCTCTCTGCTCCGTAATGCCACATGTTCAAGTTCTTCGGTTTAAATCCAATCATTCTCATGAACACTGAGCACAGTTTATCAATATGTTTGTTGCCTTGAGTGACACAAATTATTTCCCAGGGATCTCTGCTTGGGGATCAGTCAATTCCCCAAGTTTTCTAAGTAGGGCATTTACCATCTGGCACATTTGTTTCATGTTAATGGAGAGTTACTAACATATCATATATATGTGCTTTACTGATAGTTTTATTTTTAACTTTCCCTTTGAAGAAATATCAGTGCTCATGTAGACAGTATTTCTCAGAGATATAAAAGATTGTTTGTCATATTCTCACAATTTCTAACATAAATTAAGTTTGAGAATATGTCAGAGAATGTTGTTATCAGTTATACTCAAACTTTTGTGAGTAGAAGTGTCACCTGGGGACTTTGTAAAAATGCAGATTACATGGAACTATCAAGAAGTCCTGGGAAGTTTCAGGACCTGCATTTTTATAAATCGTTCAGAATGATGCTGACAAAGTTTATTCACATATAATTAAGTTACTCAAATATGATGTTTATGCGATAATCACAGTTTCTAAATTTAAAGCCTCATTTTAAACTTCCATAAGACTGAAAACACAACAAAAAGTAATTTTGATCCAAATTACCCTTAAACTTGATAGTGGATAATTTGTCATGTCTTCATAACCATAAACTTACATAAACAAACTTAAGTAAGTTTACATCTCATTTCTTTTTTTATCTTTCACGCTTATTTCATAATACTTACTATTATTATTACGATTATTATTATAAATCTCACTCTGAGGGGCAAATAACCTATTTATTATAAAATAAAGAAGTTATTATTTTTTTTTTTTCTGGGAAAGTAGCATCCAAAATAGCATTATGGTGAATAAAATATTTTTCATTCAGTGAACTTTTATTATAGTTACTTGATAAAAGTTTCAAATGTTTAAGAATGTATGTCATGAAATCCTTGTATTTCATTAGAAATTAGCAAATGAAATGTATAAAAAATAGACATCCAAGAAGATTTTACTCAACACTAAATAAAAATGTCTCTTTTTGTAGTTTTCTTAGTGTATTTTTTAACTTTAATTTGTGATTTTATAGATTGGGGGTATAAAACGGTTTTGTATATGGATATATTGCATAGTTGTGGAATAACAATTACCCAAATAGTAAACATTGTAGCCAAGAGGCAGTGTCTTATCCCACACCCCCTTTCATCTTCCCAGGTTTTCAAGTCGCCAATGTTTATTATTTCACTCTGGATGCCCATGTGTAAACAAGAAATGTTTATTAAAATATTGAAGTATTGTAATTTCTTAAATTGGAAATAATTAAAATATAAAAGTACCTAAAGTCAACTATAATATATACAAATAATTATATTTATATTTGCATGGAGAATGTAAATTGCCACAATATTTAAAAGCATGTATCAAAAGTTTTAAAAATGTACATACAACCTGGACTAATAAATCACTACAAAATAGCAGTTTGTCAAAAAAAACTGACAAAATAATATAAACATACATTCGTAAGGAATTTTTATCCTCTAATAATGTTATTATTACCTGCTTTGGTCACACATCCTGAAGATCGTTCCCTGGATCTTATTGGCCTTATCTAATGAATAATTTGTCTTCCACAAATCATATTTCAGACCATTCAATTATCCTTTCCACATTGTTACCTTTCCTACTCACTCCTAGTAATCTTATTCAGTAATTCTTCAGACTTGCCAAATCGCACAGTGCATTGATCCACTGACTTTTTTTTTTTTTTTTCTTTTTTGAACTTTTAAATTCAGAGGTAAATGTGCAAGTTTGTTACATAGGTAAACCTGTATCATGGGGGGTTGTTGTACATATTATTTTGTTGCCCAAGCATTAATCCTAGAACCCATTAGTTATTTTTTCTGATCCTCTCCTCCCTCGCAGTCTTCATTCTCTGGTAAGCCCCAAAGCCCCAGTGCGTGTTGTTCCTCTCTATGTGCCCATGTGTTCTCATAATTTAGCTCCCACTTATAAGTGAGAACATGGGGTATTTGGTTTTATTTTTCTGCATTAGTATGCTAAAGATAATGGCCTCCAGCTCCATCCATGTTCCTACAAAAGATATAATCTCATTCTTTTTTTATGGCTATGTAGTATTGCGTGGTGTATCTGTACTACATTTTCTTTATCCAGTCTACCCTTGAGGGACATTTAGATGTTCTATGACTTTGCTATTGTGAGCAGTGCTGCAATAAACATATATGTGCATGTGTCCTTACAATAGTGTGATTTATATTCCTTTGGGTACATACCCAGTAATGCAATTCCTAGGTTGAATGGCATTTCTGTTTTGGGCTCTTTGAGGAATTGTCACACTGTCTTCCACAATAATTGAACTAATTTACACTCCCACCAACAGTATATAGACTTTCCTTTTTCTCTGCAACCTCATCAGCATCTGTTATTTTTTTGACTTTTTAATAACAGCTATTCTGACTGGTGTGAGATGGTACCTCATTGTGGTTTTGATTTACATTTCTCTAATGATTAGTGATGTTGAGATTTTTTACATATGCTCCTTGGCCACATGTCTTCTCTTGAATAGTGTCTGTTCACGTCCTTTACTCACTTTTTAATGGGGTTGTTTCTTTTCTCTTGTAAATTTATTTAAGTTTCTCTTAGATGCTGAATATTAGACCTTCGTTGGATGCATAGTTTACAAAAGTTTTCTCCCATTTTGTAGGTTGTCTTTTCACTCTGTTAATAGTTTCTTTTGCTGTGCAGTTCTTTGTTTGAATTAGGTCCCATTTGTCAATTTTTCCTTTAGTTGCAATTGCTTTTGGTGTCTTCATCATGAAATCTTTGCTTGTTACTACGTCCAGAATGGTGTTGCCTAGGTTGTCTTCCAGGGTTTTCATAGCTTGGGGTTTTACATTTAATTCTTTAATCCATCTTGAGTTAATTTTTGTATATGATTTAAGAAAAAGGTTCAGTTTCAACCTTCTGCATATGGCTAACCAGTTATCCCAGCACCATTTGTTGAACAGGGTATCTTTTCCCCATTGCTTGTTTTTGTCAGGTTTGTTGAAGATCAGATAGTTGTACATGTGTCGCCTTATTTCTGGTATCTCTATGCTGTTTCAGTGATCTGTGTGTCTGGTTTTGTGCTGGCACCATGCCGATTTTGTTACTGTAGCCCTGTAGTATAGTTTGAAGTCAGGTAGCAATGTGCTTCCAGTTTTGTTCTTTTTGCTTAGGATTGACTTGACAATTCAGGCTTTTTTTTCTTATTTTCTAGATATGTAAATAATATTAATGGTAGTTTAATAGAAAGAGCATTGAATCTATAAGTTGCTTTGGGCAGTATGGCCATTTTAATAGAATTCATTCTTCCTCTCCATGTTTTTTATTTGTTTGGATTATCTCTGGTTTCTTAGAGCAGTGTTTACAATTCTCATTGTGGAGATCTTTCACCTTTCTGGTTCGCTGTATTCCTAGGTTGTGTGTGTGTGTGTGTGTGTGTGTAAATTATGAACGGGATTGTGTTCTTGATTGGGCCTTCAGATTGGCTGTTGTTGATATCTAGAAAAGCTAGCGATTTTCGTATATTGATTTTGTACCCAGGGATTTTGTTGAAGCTGTTTATTAGCTTAAGAAGCTTTCAGGCTGAGTATATAGGTTTTCTAAGTATAGGATCATGTCATCTGCAAATAGGGATAGTTGGACTCCCTCTCATCCTATTTGGATGCCTTTTGTTTCTTTCTCTTTCCTGATTGTCCTGGTCAGTTCTTCCAACACTGTGTTAAATAGGAGTGTTGAGAGAGGGAATCCTTATCTTGTGCCAGTTTTCAAGGGAAATTCTTCCAGGTTTTGGCCATTCAGTATGATGATGGCTATGGGGTTGTCATAGATGCCTCCTATTATTTTGAAGTATATTCCTTTGATGCCTAGTTTATTGACATATTTTAATATGAAGAACATTGAAATTTATTGAAAGCCTTTTCTACATCTATTGAGATAACCATGTGGTTTTTATCTTTAGTTTTATGTGATGAATCACATTTATTAATTCTCATACATTGAACCAACATTGCATCCCAGGGATAAAGCCTACTTGATCATGGTGGATAAGCTTTTTGATGTGTTATTGGACTTGATTTACCAGTATTTTGTTGAAAATGTTTGCACCAATATCCATCAAGGATATTGGCCTGTTGTTTTCTTTTTCTATTGTGTCTCTGCTTGATTTTGGCATCAGGCTAACGAGTTAGGGAGTAATCTTTCCTCCTCAGTTTTTTGGAATAGTTTCAGTAGAAATGATACCAGCTCTTCCTTATATATCTGGTAGAATTAGGCTGTGAATCTGTCTGGTCTGGTCCTGAGCTTTTTTTTTTCTTTCTTTTTTTTGATTGGTAAACAATTTATTACTGAATCAATTCTGGATCTCATTATTGGCTTGTGCAGAGATTCAGTGTATTTCTGGTTCAGGCTTGGGAGGGTGTATGTGTCCAGGAATTTATCCATTTCTTCTAGATTTTCTAGTTTGTGTGCACAGAGGTGATCATAATATAATCTGTATTTGTATTTCTGTGTGGTCAGTTGTAATGTCCCCTTTGTCATTTTTACCTGTGTTTATTTGATCCACCAATATTTTCATTGACCCTCAATTCCTTATGTTATTTTTCTAGTCATTCTTTTTGTATGTATTTTCAAATATTTTTTCCTCAACTTTCCAATCTCTCTTTATCAAGTAAATATCGCCAGTTAAATCTATCTCTCTGCCTACTCTAGCTGTTCCAAGGAGCTGAACATGGCTGCAGCTAAAGAGGCAGCCATTGTGACTGATCTCAATTCAAATTTATGTTTCTGTATCTTGATTGTACTCTTAAAGCTACCCAAGGTTCATAAAATAGTTCTTTTTTACTATTTATTTTCTCACTCTTTTAAATATAGACTTTCTAATTTCTACTCCCAAATTTTCAGTATTTCCTCTCCATACTTATATTTAATACATATTTTTGATTTATTTTCTTTTTGTTTGTTTTGAGACGGAGTCTAGCTCTGTTGCTCAGGCTGGAGTGCAGTGGCATGATCTTGGCTCACTGCAATCTCAGCCTCCCGGATTCAAGTCTTTCTCCTGTTTCAGCCTCCTGTGTAGCTGGGATTACAGACACCCACCAACACGCCCAGGTAATTTTTGTATTTTTTTAGAGATGAGGCTTCACCATCTTGTCCAGGCTGGTCTCCAACTCCTGACCTCAGATCATCTACCAGCCTCGGCCACCCAAAGTGCTAGGATTACAGTCGTGAGCCACCGTGCCTGGTCTTGATTTATTTTTTTTTTTGTTTTGTTTTGTTTTTTGCTTTGTTTTATGCTTACATATTTATTGATGTTTGATCCACAAAAAATTAGTTAAGGTGTATAACATGATACTTTGGTTTGTATATATTTTGGAATGTTTTTAACAATCAAGCTAACACATCTACCACCTCACCTGGTTACTATGGTGTGTTTGTGTGTGCAAATTTGCTGAGAACACTTGAGATCTACTCTGTCAGCAAATTTCAAGTATACAATACAGTACCAATAACTAGAGTCAGTAAGACTATAGTCAATATACTGTATATTAGGACTCAGGAATTTATTCTTCTTATAACTAAAAAATTGCATCCTGGACTTACATTTTCCTTGCCCCCTTCCCCCCTGCCACTAGCCCCTGGTACCAACTATTCCATTCTGTTACTATGAGTTCAACGCTTTTTTTATTTCTCAGATTCCTCATATAAGTGAGATCATGCACTATTTGTCTTTCTGTGCCTGGCTTATGTCACTTAACATAATATCCTCCAAATTTATCTTTGTTGTGACAAATGACAGAATTTCCTTATTTTTTAAGGCTTAATGTTATCCCATTGTATATATAAGCCAAATTTTATTTATCTGTTCATTCATTGATGTACACTTAACTTGATTCCACATCTTAGCTATGGTGAATAATAAGTAATAAATACGGGATGGCAGACAGCTTCGCAATAGACTGATTTTATTTACTTTGAGTATATATCAAGTAGGAAATTACTTATTCATATGGTAGTTTTATTTTTAATTGTTGGAGGAACTGCCATAGTATTTTCCATAATGGTTGTATTAAATTTCCACCAAATGTGTATGAGTGTTCCCTTTTGTCCACGTCCTCTCCAACACTTGTTATCTTCCACCATTTTTTTTTTTTAATTATACTTTAAGTTCTAGGGTACATGTGCATAACGTGCAGGTTTGTTACATATGTATACTTGTGCCATGTTGGTGTGCTGCACCCATCAACTCATCAGCACCCATCAATTCGTCATTTATATCAGGTATAACTCCTAATGCAATCCCTCCCCCCTCCCCTGCCATGATAGGCCCCGATGTGTGATGTTCCCCTTCCCGAGTCCATGTAATCACATTGTTCAGTTCACACCTATGAGTGAGAACATGCGGTGTTTGGTTTTCTCTTCTTGTGATAGTTTGCTAAGAATGATGGTTTCCAGCTGCATCCATGCCCCTACAAAGGACGCAAACTCATCCTTTTTTATGGCTGCATTATATTCCATGATGTATATGTGCCACATTTTCTTAATCCAGTCTGTCACAGATGGACATTTGGGTTGATTCTAAGACTTTGCTATTGTGAATAGTGCCACAATAAACATACGTGGGCATGTGTCTTTATAGCAGCATGATTTATAATCCTTTGGGTATATACCCAGTAGTGGGATGGCTGGGTCATATGGTACATCTAGATATAGATCCTTGAGGAATCGCCATACTGTTTTCCATAATGGTTGAACTAGTTTACAATCCCACCAACAGTGTAAAAGTGTTCCTATTTCTCCACATCCTCTCCAGCACCTGTTGTTTCCTGACTTTTTAATGATTGCCATTCTAACTGGTGTGAGATGGTATCTCATTGTGGTTTTGATTTGCATTTCTCTGATGGCCAGTGATGATGAACATTTTTTCATGTGTCTGTTGGCTGTATGAATGTCTTCTTTTGAGAAATGTCTATTCATATCCTTTGCCCACTTTTTGATGGGGTTGTTTGTTTTTTTCTTGTAAATTTGTTTGAGTTCTTTGTAGGTTCTGGATATTAGCCCTTTGTCAGATGAGTAGATTGCAAAAATTTTCTCCCATTCTGTAGGTTGCCTGTTCACTCTGATGGTAGTTTCTTTTGCTGTGCAGAAGCTCTTTAGTTTAATGAGATCCCATTTGTCAATTTTGGCTTTTGCTGCCGTTGCTTTTGGTGTTTTAGACATGAAGTCCTTGCACATGCCTATGTCCTGAATGGTACCACCTAGGTTTTCTTCTAGGGTTTTTTTGGTATTAGGTCTAACATTTAAGTCTCTAATCCATCTTGAATTAATTTTCGTATAAGAAGTAAGGAACGGATTCAGTTTCAGCTTTCTACTTATGGCTAGCCAATTTTCCCAGCACGATTTATTAAATAGGGAGTCCTTTCCTCATTTCTTGTTTCTCTCAGGTTTGTCAAAGATCAGATGGCTGTAGATGTGTGGTATTATTTCTGAGGACTCTGTTCTGTTCCATTGGTCTATATCCCTGTTTTGGTACCAGTACCGTGCTGTTTTGGTTACTGTAGCCTTTTAGTATAGTTTGAAGTCAGGTAGTGTGATGCCCCCAGCTTTGTTCTTTTGACTTAGGATTGTCTTGGCAATGCGGGCTCTTTTTTGGTTCCATATGAACTTCAAAGCCGTTTTTTCCAATTCTGTGAAGAAACTCATTGGTAGCTTGATGGGGATGGCATTGAATCTATAAATTACTTTGGGGAGTATGGCCATTTTCACGATATTGATTCTTCCTATCCATGAGCATGGTATGTTCTTCCATTTGTTAGTGTCCTCTTTTATTTCACTGAGCAGTGGTTTGTAGTTCTTCTTGAAGAGGTCCTTTACATCCCTTGTAAGTGGGATTCCTAGGTATTTTATTCTCTCTGAAGCAATTGTGAATGGAAGTCCATTCATGATTTGGCTCTCTGTTTGTCTGTTACTGGTGTACAAGAATGCTTGTGATTTTTGCACATTAATTTTGTATCCTGAGACTTGCTGAAGTTGCTTATCAGCTTAAGGAGGTTTTTGGCTGAGACAATGGGGTTTTCTAAATATACAATCATGTCATCTGCAAACAGGGACAATTTGACTTCTTCTTTTCCTAACTGAATACCCTTGATTCCTTTCTCTTGCCTGATTGCCCTAGCCAGAACTTCCAACACTATGTTGAATAGGAGTGGTGAGAGAGGGCATCCCTGTCTTGTGCCAATTTTCAAAGGGAATTTTTCCAGTTTTTGCCCATTCAGTATGATATTGGCTGTGGGTTTGTCATAAATAGCTCTTATTATTTTGAGGTACGTTCCATCAATACCGAATTTATTGAGCGCTTTTAGCATGAAGGGCTGTTGAATTTTGTCAAAAGCCTTTTCTGCATCTATTGAGATAATCATGTGGTTCTTGTCTTTGGTTCTGTTTATATGCTGGATTATGTTTATTGATTTGCCAATGTTGAACCAGCCTTGCATCCCAGGGATGAAGCCCACTTGATCATGGTGGATAAGCTTTTTGATGTGCTGCTGAATCCGTTTTGCCAGTATTTTTTTGAGGATTTTTGCATCGATGTTCATCAGGGTATTGGTCTAAAATTTTCTTTTTTTGTTGTGTCTCTGCCAGGCTTTGGTATCAGGATGATGTTGGCCTCATAAAATGAGTTAGGGAGGATTCCCTCTTTTTCAATTGACTGGAATAGTTTCAGAAGGAATGGTACCAGCTCCTCTTTGTACCTCTGGTAGAATTCAGCTGTGAATCCATCTGGTCCTGGACTTTTTTTGGTTGATAGTCTATTAATTATTGCCTCAATTTCAGAGCCTGCTATTAGTCTATTCAGGGATTCAACTTCTTCCTGGTTTAGTCTTGGGAGAGTGTAAGTGTCCAGGAAATTATCCATTTCTTCTAGATTTTCTAGTTTATTTGCGTAGTGGTTTTTATAGTATTCTCTGATGGTAGTTTGTATATCTGTGGGGTCAGTGGTGATATCCCCTTTATCATTTTTTATTGTGTCTATTTGATTCCTCTCTCTTTTCTTCTTTTTTAGTCTTGCTAGTGGTCTGTCAATTTTGTTGATCTTTTCAAAAAACCAACTCCTGGATTCATTGATTTTTTGGAGGGATTTTGTGTCTCTATCTCCTTCAGTTCTGCTCTGATCTTAGTTATTTCTTGCCTTCTGCTAGCTTTTGAATGTGTTTGCTCTTGATTCTCCAGTTCTTTTAATTGTGATGTTAGAGTGCCCATTTTAGATCTTTCCAGCTTTCTCTTGTGGGCATTTAGTGCTATAAATTTCCCTCTACACACTGCTTTAAATGTGTCCCAGAGATTCTGGTATGTTGTATATTTGTTCTCATTGGTTTCAAAGAACATCTTTATTTCTGCCTTCATTTGGTTATGTACCCAGTAGTCATTCAGGAGCAGGTTGTTCAGTTTCCATGGAGTTGAGCGGTTTTGATTGAATTTCTTAGTCCTGAGTTCTAGTTTGATTGCACTGTGGTCTGAGAGAGAGTTTGTTATAATTTCTGTTCATTTACATTTGCTAAGGAGTGCTTTACTTCCAATTATGTGGTCAATTTTGGAATAAGTGCGATGTGGTGCTGCGAAGAATGTATATTCTGTTGATTTGGGGTAGAGAGTTCTGTAGATGTCTATTAGGTCCGCTTGGTGCAGAGATGAGTTCAATTCCTGGATATCCTTGTTAACTTTCTGTCTCGTTGATCTGTCTAATGTTGACAGTGGAATGTTGAAGTCTCCCATTATTATTGTATGGGAGTCTAAGTCTCTTTGTAAGTCTCTAAGGACTTGCTTTATGAATTTGGGTGCTCCTATTTTGGGTGCATATATATTTAGTATAGTTAGCTCTTCCTGTTGAATTGATCCCTTTACCATTATGTAATGGCCTTCTTTGTCTTTTTTGATCTTTGATGGTTTAAAATCTATTTTATCAAAGACTAGGATTGCAACCTCTGCTTTTTTTTGTTCTCCATTTGCTTGGTAGATCTTCCTCCATCCCTTTATTTTGAGCCTATGTATGTCTATGCATGTGACATGGGTCTCCTCAATACAGCAGACTGATGGGTCTTGACTCCTTATCCAGTTCGCCAGTCTGTGTCTTTTAATTGGAGCATTTAGTCCATTAACATTTAAGGTTAATATTGTTATGTGTGAACTTGAACCTGCCATTATGATATTAACTGGTTATTTTGCTCATTAGTTGATGCAGTTTCTTCCTAGCCTCGATGGTCTTTACATTTTGGCATGTTTTTAAATGGCTGGTATCGGTTGTTCCTTTCCATGTTTAGTGCTTCCTTCAGGGTCTCTTCCTTCAGGGTCTCTTGTAAGGCAGGAAATTATGGTGACATAATTTCCAAGCATTTGCTTATCTGTAAAGGATTTTATTTCTCCTTCACTTATGAAACTTAGTTTGGCTGGATATGAAATTCTGGGTTTAAAATTCTTTTCTTTAAGAAGGTTGAATATTGGCCCCCACTCTCTTCTGGCTTGTAGAGTTTCTGCCAAGAGATCTGCTGTTAGTCTGATGGGCTTCCCTTTGTGGGTAACCCGACCTTTCTCTCTGGCTGTCCTTAAGATTTTTTCCTTCATTTCAACTTTGGTGAATCTGGCAATTATGTGTCTTAGAGTTGCTCTTCTCAAGGAGTATCTTTGTGGTGTTCTCTGTATTTCCTGAATTTGAATGTTGGCCTGCCCTACTAGGTTGGGAAAGTTCTCCTGGATGATATCCTGAAGAGTGTTTTCCAACTTGGTTCCATTTTCCCCCTCACTTTCAGGCACCCCAATCAGACGTAGATTTGGTCTTTTTACATAATCCCATACTTCTTGCAGTCTTTGTTCATTTCTTTTTCTTCTTTTTTCTTTTGGTTTCTCTTTTCGCTTCATTTCATTCATTTGATCCTCAATCGCTGATACTCTTTCTTCCAGTTGATCAAGTCAGTTACTGAAGCTTGTGGATTTGTCACGTATTTCTCGTGTCATGGTTTTCATCTCTGTCATTTCATTTATGAACTTCTCTGCATTAATTATTCTAGCTATCAATTCTTCCACTCTTTTTTCAAGATTTTTAATTTCTTTGCACTGGGTACATAATTCCTCCTTTAGCTCTGAGAAGTTTGATGGACTGAAGCCTTCTTCTCTCATCTCGTCAAAGTCATTCTCTGACCATCTTTGATCCGTTGCTGGCGATGAGCTGCACTCCTCTGCAGGGGGAGATGTGCTCTTATTTTTTGAATTTCCAGCTTTTCTGTCCCGCTTCTTCCACATCTTTGTGGTTTTATCTGCTTCTGGTCTTTGATGATGGTGATGTACTGATGGGGTTTTGGTATAGGTGTTCTTCCTGTTTGATAGTTTTCCTTCTAATAGTCAGGACTCTCAGCTGTAGGTCTGTTGGAGGTTGCTTGAGGTCCACTCCAGACCCTGTTTGCCTGGGTATCAGCAGCAGAGGTTGCAGAAGATACAATATTGCTGAACAGCGAGTGTACCTGTCTGATTCTTTCTTTGGAAGCTTCCTCTCGGGGGTGTACTCCACCCTGCGAGGTGTGGGGTGTCAGACTGCCCCTAGTGGGGGATGTTTCCCAGTTAGGCTACTCAGGGGTCAGGGACTCACTTGAGCAGGCAGTCTGTCTGTTCTCAGATCTCAACCTCCGTGTTAGGAGATCCACTGCTCTCTTCAAAGCTGTCAGACAGAGTCGTTCCGGTCTGCATAGGCCTCTGCTGCTTCGCCTGTTGTTTTTTTTAGCTGTGCCCTGTCCCCAGAGGTGGAGTCTACAGAGACAGGCAGGTTTCCTTGAGCTGCTGTGAGCTCCACCCAGTTCGAGCTTCCCAGCAGCTTTGTTTACCTACTTAAGCCTCAGCAATGGTGGGCCCCCCTCCCCCAGCCTCGCTGCTGCCTTGTGGTTAGATTGCAGACTGCTGTGCTAGCAATGAGGGAGGCTCCGTGGCCGTGGGACCCTCCCGGCCAGGTGTGGGTATAGTCTCCTGGTGTGCCCGTTTGCTTAAAGCTCAGTATTGGGGTGGGAATTACCCGATTTTCCAGGTGTTGTGTGTCTCAGTTCGCCTGGCTAGGAAAAGGGATTCCCTTCCCCCTTGCGCTTCCCAGGTGAGGCAATGCCTCGCCCTGCTTCAGCTCTGGCTGGTCGAGCTGCAGCAGCTGACCAGCACCAATTGTCTGGCACTCCCCAGTGAGATGACCCCAGTACCTCTGCTGAAAATGCAGAAATCACCGGTCTTCTGTGTCGCTCATGCTGGGAGTTGGAGACTGGAACTGTTCCTGTTCGGCCATCTTGCTCCACCCTCTCTTCCATCATTTTGATAATAGGCATGTTAACAGTCTGAAGTGATATCTCATTGTGATTTTAATTTGCATTTTTCTGATGATTAATGATTTTGAACATTTTTTCATATAACTGTTGGAAAATTTTATATCTTTGAAAAAATATTCAAATACTTTATATATTTTTAATTGGGTTATTTGTTTTCTTATTATTGAATTGTTTCATTTTCTTCCATATTTTGAATATTAAGCCTTATCAGATGTATGGTTTGTAAATATTTTCTCCCATTCCACAGGTTGTCTCTTCATTCTGTTGATTGTTTTCTTGGCTGTGCAGAAGCTATTTAGTTTGATGCAATCCCATTTGTCCATTTTTGCTTTTGTTGCCTTTGCTTTTGGGATTGTACCTATAAAATCATTGTCAGACCAAATATCATGGAGTTTTTTCCCTGTTTTCTTTTAGTAGTTTTATAGTTTTGGTTCTAACATTTAAATGTTTAATCCATTTTGAGTTGATTTTTGTAAATGGTATAAAATAAGAGTCATATTTTATTCTTCTGCATGTGGCTATCCAGTCACTCAAACCTTATTTACAGAAGAGACTGTCCTTTTTCCGTTGAGTATTCATAGAACTTTTGTTGAAGATCAATTGAACATAAATGCATGGATTTATTTCTGGACTCAGTACTTTGTTTCATTGTCACTTTATGCAAATATAATGCTGTTTTGATTGCTATAGCTTTGTAGCATATTTTGAAGTCACATCGTTTGGTGCTTCTAGCTTTGTGTTTTGTTTGTTGGTTTGTTTGTTTCTGCTCAAGATTGATTTGGCTATTCAGGGTCTTTTGTGTTTCTGTAAAATATTTAGGATTCATTTTTTCTATTTCTGTGAGAAGTGTCATTGGAAGTTTAATAGGGATTGCATTGAATCCTTAGGTAACTTTGGGTAGAATGAACATTTTAATATTATTAATTCTTACAATCTATGAACTTGGGATTTTTTTTTATTTTTGTATGTCTATTTAGATTGTTTTCATCAAATATTTATAATTTTTAGTGTACAGATCTTTCAGCTCTTTGGTTAAAATTATTTTTTATTTTTGATAGCCATTAAATGAAATTGTTTTCTTGATTTCTTTTCTATATAGTTCATTGTTAGTGTATAGAAACACTACTGATTTTTCTATGTTGACTTTATATTTTGCAACTTTACTAAATTTATTTACAAGCTCTAATAATTTTTGGTGGACTTTTTAGGGTTTTATATAAATAAGATCTTATCACCTGCAAACAGAGGAAATTTAACTTCTTCCTTTCCCACTGAATGCCTTTTAGTTCCTTCTCTTGACAAACTGTTGTGGCAGAACTTCAAGTACTATGTTGACTGGTATTGGAAAGAGTGAGTACCCTTGTCTTGTTGCTGATCTTAGCAAAAAAGCTTTTGACTTTTCACCACTGAGTATGATTTCAACTGTTTGTCATAAATGGCTTTTAGTTTGCTAAGTTACCTTACCACTATGCCTAATTTGCTAAGAAATTTTATCATTAAAAAATGTTAAATTTTGTCAGATTTTTTTTTTCTGATTCTATGGAGATAATCATATGGCTTGTGTCCTTTAGTCTGTTAAAGTGGTATATCACATTTATAGATTTGCGTATATTGTACCATCTTGCATCCTACTTTATCATAATGAATAATCTTTTTAATGTACTGTTAAATAAGGATTTTAGTATTTCATTGAATATTGTTTTGTGGCTATGCTCATCAGTGTTATTTGCCTATAATTTTCTTTCCTTATAATATCTTTCTCTGGGATTGGCTTCAGAATAATGCTGGCCTTTTAAAATGAGTTTGGAAGAATTTCCTCTTTTTGAACTTTTGGAAGAGTTTGAAATGAAGTGGTATTACTGTTTTAAATGTTTGGTAGAATTCAGCAGTGACATCATAAGTTCTTGACTTTTCTTTGATAAGTGACATTTTCTTACTGATTAAAGCTGCTGCCTTGTTATTGGCATGCTAAGATTTTTCTATTTGCTTATGACTCAGCCTTGCTAAGTTGAATGTGTCTAAGAACTTATTCATTTGTTTTAGATCATCCAACTTGTTGGTGTATAATTTTTCATAGTATTTTTGTATTATCCTTTGTATTTTGGTGGTATCAGTTTTAATGTCTATCATTTCTGATTTTGAGTCTTCTCTCTTTTTTACTTAGTATAGGTAAAGGTTTTTTAAATTATCTTTTATCTTTTCAAAAACCAACTTGTAATTTTATTTTTTTCAATTTTTTTTCTAGCTTCTTGCTGTTCTGGTGTTTATTACTTCTCCCCATCTGCTAACTTTGTACTTAGTTTTGTTCTTGTTTGTCTAGTTCTTTAAGGTATAACATTATGTTCTTTCTTTAGAATATTTCTTCTTTTTTGATGTAAGGGTTTATTAATATAAACCATCCACTTCGAACTCTTAAAACTGCTTTTGCTGCATCTCACATGTTTTGGAATGCTATGTTTTTATTTTAATTTGTCTCAATAGATTTTTTATTTCCCTTTTAATTTCTTCATTAACCTGTTGGTTATTCAGGAACATGTTTAATTTCCATGTGTTTTGTGAATTATCTGAAGTATCTTCTTTATTGATTTTGAGTTTCATACCACTGTGGTCAGAAAAGATCCTTGATTTGATTTTAATCTTTGTAGATCTGTGAAGACTTATTTTCTTGCTTAACATATTATTTATCCAGGATAATGTTTTATATGCACATGAAAAGAATGTATATTATGCTGCTGTTGGTTCTTTAACTAGATCCTATATCCACATCTACCCACACACCAGCCTGTTACCTATATAATTTGCCTTCCCTTATATTCTTGTGGAATAATTGTCTTATAAGATACTACTCTTTTCTAAGACTATCCAACATTCTTAAACACATAATCTCATTTCCTGAGTCAGACACAATTTGGTGTTCTCATAATTCTTCTGCCTTTCTCCTGCATTTATTGCTGAATTATTTTCTTGAATGTACATACAATATTTTAGTTACCTCATTATTCAAAACCAAAACCACATTGACAGTATAGTTTTACCATTAGCTATTGCTCATTTCTTTACAGAAAATCTCTTTGAAAGATTTATCTATATTCACTATCTAAATGTGTCTCATAATATTCTTTATAACCTTCTTTAATCAAAATTTTACCTTCAAAACTCAAAAAAAACTACAGTCAACAATAACTTTTATTATGCCCAATTCAATAGCTATTTCTTAGACTTAATCTTATTTGATTTATCAGCAACCCTAGAGGCTATTGACCCTGATTTCTTTTCTAAAATACTTATATCACTTGACTTCCAGAACACCACACCCTACTGAATGTTCCCCTAAGACCTACAGCCTACTTTCTCTCAATTTTCTTTGCTAATTTACTGAGACCTTATTCTTTAACCATTTATATGATTTCAAACTACTTGGTTAACTCATTCAACCTCCTAGTTTAAAGTACATTTTAAAATCATGACTTACAAATCAGTTGCAGAAATTTTGCTTTAAATTCTACACTGATATATACAACTGTGTTTTCAACAATTCCTCTGGCATGCTAATAGGCACTTCACATATATCCTAACAAAAAACAAGTTACTTTTTTTCTCCCAAACTAAATCAACTGAAAACTTCCCATTTAAATAAACGGTACATTCATGCCTCCAACTGTTCAATGCAAAACCTTTGGCTTTATAATTGACCCTTATCTTTCACCTCATACCTAATCTCTCAGCAAAATATGTTAGCTCTTCATTCAAAATATACGGAGGAGGTATAATACTTCTCACAATAGTCTCTGATATATTTTAAAACTAATGATCCTGCATAGATACACAACGATAAGCACAAAATATTGACACCCAAGGAAGCTCACTAGAGGTTCAAGCATTCAGAATTTTTGTTGTGGCTTCATTACATAGAAATGACAGATTTCTCATGTGGCTGATGTCAGTCTGTACTTGAGGAGTTGACTGATATCTTCTGATTCAAAGCCACAATCCTAAATCACATCATTACTATGTAGTCTGTGCAGCCCAAATCTAACATCACTCTGGTTTGGCAGCCTCCATCCTAAACCCCATTATTATACTATCCAGCCTGACAAAGTTTTCAAACTGTGTCATGGAGATAAGAAACTCCATTCAGGTTTGATTTTCAGAAATGGAGAAAAGAAGCTCCATTTAGGTTTGATTTTTCAAGGACATAAAGATAATCTCCTAGAAGTTGAAGAATACAATCAACAGACATGCAGCTATGAAGCTTCCCTAGGAAATATTACAAACGGACAGTGCAGATCCACAGAAAAACAAGTTCACAAATATAATTTCAGCACATAACCTATGAAAGATTCATTCTGAGCAATCTGATTTTGGTATCATAATGACTCCATAAAAAAAAATTAGATAAATACAAGAAAGATGATGTCACCAGGTGCAACCATCTAGATGATTATTGAGGAAACCTATTTGGCAAACCATGGTATATTAATATTTTCTCTTCTCCCATTTGTGCAACAAGGACATTTGCTCCCAAACTAAAACAATGACTAGATATGGACAGTCAAGATAGTGTCTCTGTACTATTAACCCCCCAAAATTGATAGGAAATTATAACACTCAAAATACAAAGAACAAGCACATTCTGACCAGCACCAAGGACACACTCTTGACTCTACATAAGTATCTCCTGAGGTAGGAATACCTGAGCATAACCTATAACACTTGACAGGTGAACAACAACAACAACAAACATTACCATATGCAAAGATTACCAGAAATCCAAATATTAACATTTGGGACAAACCAGAAAAGATACATTGAAGTTAACAGAGGAATAAAATTGAAAGGGATAATAAATAAGACAAATACCAGTTTATTAATAATGTAATGAGTATTCAGAGACATAGTAAAGTAGACGTTGAACTTACTCAAAGAGGTAACTAATTTTTTTGTAAAATTAATATGTAAACTTTTTTTAAGTTTCAATATAGGTTAAATACATATTTACATTTAGGCTGGCACAGTGGCTCACGCCTGTATTCCCAACACTTTGGGATGCCAAGGCAGATGGATTATTTGAGGCCAGGAGTTCAAGGCCAGCCTGGTCAACATGGTGAAACCCCGTTTCTACTAAAAATACAAAAATTAGACAGGCGTGGTGGTGCGGTCCTGTAATCCCAGCTACCCTGGAGGCTGAGGCAGGAGAATCGCGTGAACACGGGAGGCAGAATTTGCAGTGAACAGAGATCACGCCACTGAATTCCAGCCTCAGTGACAGAGCAAGACTTTGTCTGAAAAATAAATAAATAAAATTTACATGTGCCCCATTAGTCAAATGTGAAGAGTAAATGTCTTGGCTCACAGACACTTTTCCAGATGGACTTCTTTTTTATTATTTATTTATTTATTTATTTATTTATTTATTTATTTAATTTTTCCATAAGTTATTGGGGTACAGGTGATATTTGGTTACATGAGTAAGTTCTTTAGTGGTGATTTGTGAGATCCTCGTGCACCCATCACCCAAGTAGCATATACTGCACCATATATGTTGTCTTTTATCCCTTGCGCTCCTCCCAGTCTCCCCCCAAGTCTCCAAAGTCCATTGTGTCATTTTTATGCCTTAGCGTCCTCGTAGCTTAGCTCCTGCATATCAGTGAGAACATACAATGTTTGGTTTTCCGTTCTTGAGTTACTTCGGTTAGAATAATAGTCTCCAGTCTCACCCAAGTCATTGCAAATTTCATTCATCTTTATGGCTGAGTAGTATTCCATCATATATATATATATATATGATATATATGTGTGATATATATGTGTGTGTCTATGAGATATATATATATATATATATATATATATATATATATATATATCACATTTTCTTTATCCACTCATCTATTGGTGGCCTTTTGGGTTAGTTCCACGATTTTGCAATTGCAAATTGTGCTGCTATAAACTTGTGTGTGCAAGTATCTTTTTCAAATAATGACTTCCTCTGGGTAGTTACCCAGCAGTTGGATTGCGGGATCAAATGGTAGCTCCACTTTTACTTCTTTAAGGAATCTCCACTCAGTTTTCCATAGTGGCTGTACTAGTTTACACTCCAACCAGCAGTGTAGAAAGAAGTGTTCCCTGATCACCGCATCCACACCAACATCTACTGATTTTTGATCTTTTGATTATGGCCATTCTTGCAGAAGTAAGATGGCATCGTATTGTGGTTTTCATTTGCATTTCCCCGATCATTAGTGATGTTGAGCATATTTTCACGATTGTTGTCCATTTGTATATCTTCTTTAGAGAATTGTCAACGTGATGCCTCACTATTATGCTTATTTATCCACTTGAAAATAATTGCTCTTCATCCATTTAGAGTTTCAATGTCTGGTGATACAGAGGTAATAGTACTAAAAGATTAAATTCTTCTGCTAGTGACAGTACAATAATTACTTTAGTTTACAAGTTGGTATTTCAGTTTCTGCCTCCGAGAAAAGCATGTGAAAATGAAGTGGTTGCTGGCATGAATAAACTTTCCTATGAAGGTGAAATGGTATGACTGCTAAAAATGGGAGCAAAATACAAGCATGAATGGGACATAATCATTTAAGTTATGGTGCCTTTTTTTAAGTCATATCTGGTAATAAAAGCTAATGAAACACTCTTGACTTCATAATGTTTGATCAATAAGAGTCATACATCTCAAAAACGATGGCTTAGTAGCTATTAGTTCTTAAATACTGACCAGTTGATGTTTATATAATGGAAAGGAAGGATTAAATACAAATAAATAAAAATCATAACCACTCATAAGTTGTAATAACACAGAGATAAGGTTAGAATCATTTCTTTTAATGATTAAAATCTTTTAATGATTTTAATGATTTTTTATTTTTTAAATATCTTAGGGGTGTGTGTGTGTGTAAAACAAATTAATGTTTTCCCATATCTCAATGTTTTTATTATTGTATATAAAGTTGTTTTGTTAATGACAAGTGATATAAATTAGTTTAAAGGCTACTGAATATCAAAACAGGGTGAACATAGAACTTGAATGAAAAAGTGGTCCTGAGCTTTGATCTTGAGGGTTAATGGATGAAAGTGAGATGTGATTCACTTTGGAGACTGGATAAATGGATTCTTAATATTAAGAGTTAATTTCTATGGGAACATTCTTGGAAAGTATAATTGAAAGAAGGCAATGAGGCTAAAATTTAATGGGTATTTAGTTTGCTTAAAATTTGAACATATTGATTTTTCTTTTGTGTCAGGAGATATCTGGGTTTTTCCTCCCATTATAAGGAAAACAAAACAAGTATTTTTTTGTTTTTTTTTTTTTCCCAAGCTGTTATATGATTCTACCATTTGCAGTTGTAACACATACTTATATAACTAGTGCCCTGTATATTACCTTGGCACTATTTCCAAAGTATGAGTATGTCTCTGTGTTTTATAGCTAAAACAGAACTGAACATGCTTGTATATACATTGTATTCTTTTTGCTAAATATATTCACATGTGAATTATAAAATATACTTGTCTGATAAAAATTGTACACATGTAGAAACTTTTAATATATAATTTATTTGTTTAGGGAGGTTGTAATATTTACTTCCACACTGACAGTTTTTGAATATGTTATTACAACAACCTCAAAAGATTCTTTATGGGACAATATATTAGTTTTATTTTAAGTATTATTAATTTATAATACAGTTTGAAAATTTTCAATATGATATTAATTACCTACCTCTGCTTTTAGTATTTTTCCCCTTATAAGCTGTTTATTTTGGGGGATTTTGAAGCATTTTATATTAAGAACTGTGAAACCTTATCACATGTGTTGTATAAGTTCCCTTATGCAATTCATTTGTATTTTATTTGACTTATTTTTGTCCATGTGGAAAATTTAGGTTTTTGGCAATTCATTCAAATCTCATCAGCGAATATTAACTGAACATCTACTTTCTAACTGCCACCATTCTAGTAATCCACAAACAACAATAAATAAGATAAACAGCATGCTATCCTTTTAGTTAATATGGGCTATAAAAGACAATAAACTAATACACAAAAGGCGAAAGTAGAAATCGGAAAGTGACAAAAAATTATCTAAAAAAAATCAAAATAAGATAATTTAATACAGATGGACTTTGATTACCTAAGCTTAGGTTTTCAAGGAAGAGAAAACATTTATATTCAGATGTAAATGTTAAAAAGCAGTTTTCCATTTGAAGATCAAAACAAAGTGAATTTCATTAATAGACACAGCTAATGAAAATTTTTAAAGTAGAAATATGCTTGTTATTAAAAATATAGGAAGAAGCATAATGATGTTTAGTTTTAAAAACGGGATAATTATTACAAATTTTATAAATTTAAATCACTGAATACCTTTAAGCTTGAATAGTATATTACATAATTTACAGTGTTTTGTTTTGTTTTGAGAAAGGATCTATGTTGCCCAGGCTGGTCTCAAACTCTTAGGCTTAAGTGATCTTCCAGCCTCAGCCTCCTGAATAGCTGGGATTACAGGCCCAAACCACTGTACCCAGCTATGGAATTTAAAATTTTAAAAAGATCACTCCAGCTACTGTCTATTGACAGAATTATAGGTGGGCAAATCTGGAGTGAGTGAAAATGTTGTTCAGTAATTCAGATAAAAGCTTAGAGATGATTTACTTAGAAGTTGCAGTAAAGGTGAAGTAAGGACTAGAAAGAGGAAAAAAAGACTTGAAGAGAATTGTATTGACGAGGGTAGAATGAAGGTGCACCTCTCTCTGGAAGTAATCACTCTCCTTTCATTCATGATAATCATTTTCTTGCTCTCAATGATAGTTGCACCAACTATAAACACATCCAAGAACATTAACTTTAAAGTGTGTGTTCATTTTTTGTCTTATATTTTCCTTAATATTATTTGTGATTTTTCATAATTATTGATAGTAGCTAGGATTTGTTCCTTCTTCATTGCTAAATAGCATTCTATTAGATGAGGATACCACATTTTAAAAATCAATTTTAATGTGTATAAACATTATATATTTCCAAATTTGGGTGCATTATAGAAATGATAGTATGCGTACATACCTTACTGAATAAATACTTGAGTTTCTTTAAGATGTTCACTTAAGAGCAGAATTGTTGCCATAGGTTTGGATTTCTTCAACTTACCTAGATAATATTACATTGTATTCCAAGAAATTGTGCCAATATATGATAGAAGATAAGGGATGTGGTTGGTCTATAAACTTATTTGGCGTTGTCAAATATTTTTATTTTTGAAAATCTATAATGTATCTCCTGTGGTTACATTATTATTTTTCTTTTAAATTTCTGGGATATAATGATATTATTCTAATATTACCATTAGCAATTTCAATTTACTCTTTTTGCAGTAACTTTTCAAGTCATTTGCTTATTTATGTAGAGTCTATTTTTAATTGATTTATGTATTCTTTTTTCTATATTTATCTGTCATTTATTAGTGATATGGTTTCACTCTGTGTCCCCACCCAAATCTCACATTCAGTTGTAATTCCCACAATCCCCACATGTCAAGGGTGGGACCAGATAAAGGTAATTGGATTATGGGGGCAGCTTGTCCCATGCTGTTCTTGTGACTGTGAGTGAGTTCTCACAATCTGATCGTTTTATTAGTGTCTGCCATTTCCCCTGCTTGCACTCATTCTCTCTCCTACTACTTTGTGAAGAGGTGCCTTCTGCCATGATTGGAAGTTTCCTGAGGCCTTCCCAGCCATGAGAGCTGCAAGTCAGTTAAACCTCTTTTCTTTATTAATTACCCAGTCTTGGGTATTTCCTTATAGCAATATGAGAATGAACTAGTACAAATGGTTTATGAGTGTTGAAAATATCTCCTCACAAACTGTAGCTCATTTACTGCCACTCTGTGGGTTATAACTCAATATTACATTTTTATTCTCTTTTTAGTATCTTGTGGTTAATTGAATTCTTAATTTTAATGTTCTGTATATATTTTTCTTTTAAATTTGTATTTAAGAACTCTTTCTCCACCATGGTTTCATAAAGAAAATATACTATTATAACTTTTAAACATTCTATGTTTTGTCTGTTACTATAAGGTAACCAATTTACATGAAAGTGATCTATTTTTATGGACTGGAAAAGGGACTTATTTTCATTTTGTAATCCCCCCCCCCCAGTATGATTTATTAAAATGTCTAACCTTTCTCCATTTCTCTGAATACTACCTCTGTTATATATCCAAGTATATGTCGATCTGTTCCTGTGTGCAATGCCTGTTACATTGAATACTTTGTTGCCTGCATCAGTGCAGCAGTGTAGTACATAGCATGGCTTTATAAAAGGTCTTGATATTAGTAGAATAAGTCCTTCCACCTTGGGTTTGTTTGTTTCTTTTTGACATTCTCCACTATCAAAAAATATTAAATGAATATCTACTTTACTATTTTCAACATCTATTATTTTCAACAATGTCCACTTGGTTAGACTTGGTTACAGGACATCTAGTCTGTCTTGCAATACCAGCTAATGTAAACCCATGGAGTAGGAGAAAACTCCTGAGGAACATGGTTCTAAAGCTCCTTTGGAAGTCTCTTATTTTGTGCTGGTATGGTGACCGTGTACATTGAGAATTCTTATTTGGATATGAGTTAAGGAACTACCTCTCCTCGCAGTGCTGTAGAGGTTACAGAAGCTGTATCATGAAATACCTGCACTCCAAGACAGCATATGGCTATTACATAGTACAAGGTTTCTGTCCTTTTTTTTTCATTATTATTTATGTGTTTTGTGACATAGCAAGTGAGGCCATAAGCATTTCTTTATATCTTGTTTTTTCACTGATCTCATTTTGAAAATGAGATATTTAAATTAAGTTTGTTTTAATCCTAGCCTTAATTTAGATAAGTTGGTTTCTATTCTAAAGACACCGTTAAAACAATTTTATCTTCTGTGTTCACAAGTTTGATGATTTCAAATGTATGTATGTATGTGCATAAGCTACATAAGGCCCTGTAGATATCTGTCCTGGAAATTGTATTTTAAAAAATAAATGTATGCTACAGGGAACATTTCGACCAAATAATTTATGTAATTACTTAATAGTTGATGATCCTATGGTAAAAGATGGTATAGTTTTCCTCTTCAGTGTGCCTTTTGTTATCTTTATTAACATCTATTTTACAAGAAACTAAATAATAATTAATGATAATAATATATTTCAGTGAAAATAAGGTAATCAGATTGTTTATGGTTTGCGACAGTTTCAAGACATATATAAGAAAGTGAGAAATTATGGCGATTGCATGTGGTTTATGAATTTACATTTTTTTAAAAAAATTCAACTGCAATCAATATGAGAATTACTACAAACCTTTTATCTTCCACATATACACAAAAATAATCCTTTTATTTTAATAAAATGCAATGCATACACTCAGACTGAGTAGTCAAAATTGTTCATTTTGCTAAATTTGCTGTTATCTACATACTGACTATAGCAAAAAACTTGATTTCTTTCCCTTTTACTGGGCCCAAAACATTAGAATAAAGGGAATATTTTTCACCTTGAACATATGTCAAATCCAGAAACTCAATATATTTCCTCATAACTAGAGAAATATCAAAATTATGCATGGGACAAAATTTTACATTACAAGCCACTAATATATACATTTTGTTATCAATGTCAGCTTTTATCTTCCTGAAAATGTTCACCTTCTTGAGTCAGAATATTCTGTCACATTGTATTTTATTTAAAAAAAAAAAATCGGTCAAATAGCAAAACTGTTTTAACATATTTGATATTTTAACCTGCCAGGGCTCGAAAGGCTTTCATTTCTAGTAAGAAAAATTATAAATAATATTCTGACTCTTTTACAAGGTTTTAAATCAACCACATGCAGAAGGCTGGTAAGTAAAGAAACAGAATAAATTGTAGTTCTATTATATTCTTTTTCTTTAGTACACATTTTCTGGTAGGTTGTTTATGATGCATTATCTCCTGTTTCCAAACTGTCAAAATGGTGAGTAGAGATACACATTATAACTTTCAATGACTTTAATAGGAGTATCTGGGCAATTTGGGAGGTGCCAGTTGCTGGCTACACCCACACTAAGATTAGCCAAAGTGGCTACTGATATGGCAAATGAAGGAAACAAATTTCTCATTTGAATTATGCCTCTGTCAAATGAGTCTGCAGGCAGAGAGTAATCAAGATGATATTTTTGGATTCACATTAACCTTTCAGCATAGTCGTATTTTAAAATCACATGGATTTCCATAGACTTTCTAAATATAAGACAATTACTTAGAGAATAAGTACTTATTTAAGGAAAGCCTTGAAACCATCTTTTAGATAACAATCATCATCTAAAGATCAAGAATTTATTTAAATATATAGGGTACATTTTTATAACACAAAATGAATAAAAAATGTAAATACTACTAAAAGCAAATGCAAATTGAATTTTTCTTTTAACTAATTTATCATTTAATTTAATTTAAAATTGAGAATTATACACTAAAGAGTATGTAGTAATGTGTACTGGTTGTATGTAATGTGATACCATAGAATGTGTATAAACATTAGATGCAATGTGAGGTTCAAATCCAATACTCTAGTTTCATACTAGATGTTTAGTCTCAGGGAAGCTATTTATTCTTCCTGATTTTTTCATTTGTAAGTAATAATAAAATAACTTGTAATATAGCGTTGTGAAAGTTACACAAATTTGAACTATATGATAAGACCAAAGCATCTTGCCCTTACTGGTAGCAGTTACTCAATATATCTGCTTTATTTTATCCTTAATGTCATCTTTATTATGGTACTTTCTACTTCTTTCAAAGTTCATACACAGATCTTATTTAGCTTTAGCAATCTATGAACTATATTTTATTAAACTATCATTTCTGTTAAGAATAATTTAAATGTAGAGAAGTTTAATGATTTACTCAAATAATAGCACTAATGTGGAGTTTCTACTCCAGACAGGGAGTTAGGCTGTAGGAGACAGTATTTTTTTTTTTTTTTTAAACTTAAGAAAAATCAAACATGGAATTTAGCATATATTTTACAATTTAGCATGAAAACTAGCATCAAAAAGTAGAACGATGTATGATGGATTTTATAATTGCTATGATAGGTGTGAATTTGCCTGATAAGGAAAAAAAGAGGAATTTAATAAGTATGGCAGTTTACTTACATTTTTATTTCTGTTTTTTACAGTAACTGAACTTCAGAGACAGGTGGCCCGGGGCTATCCAGTAACCTAAAAGTATTATTAGCATCCCATGCTCCCTCCGTCTTCCTTTTCCAATATTTATAGCATGACTCACCCATGCTCACGTTTTTACCATGTCTCAAAGTGGCTGCTGCAGTTCCAGTGACAGAATTGATGTGTCAGACAGGAAGAAAAAGGAAAGTAGGAAAGATAAAATTGTATAAATCATCTAAATGGAAAACATGGAAAAGGTTTAATCCCTATCATTGATTTAAACAAACAAAATCTCACAAATTTAAAACCAATGATGCGAAGGAAAATGTTGCCTTAAATTCAGTGATGCCATTATGTAAAACATATCACTTTGTCCATGAATATAATTTAAACTCTTCATATAATGTTTTATATTGTCCCAGGAAAATTATCCAGTATATCGCTTTTCTATTGTTGCTTTAAAAAATTACCAGAAACTTAATGTCTTAAAACAAATTGAAATTTTACAGTTCCTGAGGTGAGAAGACTAAAACGAGTCATTAAGTATGTCTTCCTCCCCTAGGCTCTGGGGGAAAACTCATTACCTGGGCCTTTCTGCCTCGTAGAGGCCAACTGTATTCCTTAGCTCATGACCTCATTCTCCATCTTCAAAGACAGCAGTGCAGCATCATCTAATATCTCTGCCTCCACACTCTGCTTCATCATGACAGTTTGTTGTCTGACTTTTCTGTTCCCTCTTCCATCTTTCAAGACTGGACTCACTTGGATAATCCAGGATAATCACTTCATCGCAAGATCTTTAACTTCCTCACATTTACAAAATTTATTTTCTCATCTATTTAAGCTATCACGTTTGCTGTTTCCAGGGACTAGGACATACAAATTTGGTGGGAGTGACTACCTACCCCATTGAGTGACTGTCTCATCTAGACATAATCCAACACATAAATAGGAGGTATCTATTGAAAAGCCTACATATCAAATTATGTTCCAATTTAGCCATCATTCTGTGCTTGTCTTGAAATATTATTTTTGTAAAATTTATCTATGAATTACTTAATTTGGGGGTTAAATAAACTCAAATATCTTTTTAAATAAGTTAGGCATATATTTTTATAATTTTAATAGAAATTTTAATGATTGACCTGTAATTAACATACTTGCATTAACACAAGTAAGACAAAAATGCCTCTGAATGCTGGAAGGGCTTCTCTAAAGTCCCCACCTCCTTATAAAAGGTTATATAGTTTTTACACTTCTCAAATTATTAGATTATATAGAGTACAGTTGTCTTATAGCAAATATGAAGGATTGATTACAGAACCACCACAGACACCAAAATCTGAATATGGGCAAGTTCCTTACACAAAATGATGCAGAATTTGCATATAACACACGCAAATCCTCCCTAATATGGTTTGGATATGTGTCCCTACCCAAATCTCATGTTGAATTATAATCCTCCATGTCGGAGGTGGGGCCTGGTGGGAGATGACTGGATCATGGGCTAGGTTCTCATGAATGTTTAGCACCATCCCCTGGATGCTGTTCTCCTTGTTCTCATGATGGTGAGTGAGTGAGTTGTCATGAGATCTCATTGTTTTAGAAGTCTGTAGCTCCTCCCCCTTCTCTCTCTTGGTCTTGCTCCTGCCATGTAAGACACTTTCTCCCAATTTGCCTTCTGCCATGAGTAAAACTCCCTGAAGCCTCCCCAGCACCATGCTCCCTGTACAGCCCACAGAACCATTAACCAATTAAGCTTCTTTTCTTTGTAAATTACCCAGTCTCAGGTATCTTTATAGCAATGTGAGAACAGGGTAATATATTCTTTTATACTTTAAATCATTTCTAGATTACTTATAATACCTAATGTAATTGCTGTGTAAATATTTGCTATACTATGTTTTAGAGTTTGTATTATTTTATTGCTGTATTTTTTATTAATATTTTTAATCTTCAATTAGTTTAATTGTGGATGTGGATCTCACAAATATGAAGGACCATCTGTACAGCAAAGCCTAGTGGACCATGAATCCCTCACTATCTTTTTCCAAATACTATTACACATAAAAAAACTTGGTCTATCAAACTATTTGAGAAATAACCAAATTCTGCCCTAACTTCATGGTGGTCTTCATCTAAGTGATTCCTCACAATTTGAATACATTCCACTATTGAAACCTCCATCTTGTATGATTATTTATTGTTTTTAGTCACCCACTCCAACATTCATAGCTGCTTAGTGCATGGCTTAATTTAATTTAATTACTTTTTGAATATTGACTGAAGAACTATATTTGGAAATACTAAGGAGTCTCCAACATTCTTTACCATATGTCCAAATAATTTTAAAACTCGTAATCCTTCATGGGTGGCTGCTCTTAAAGTCGTGACCCCTGTACTTGAAATATTATCTGAGTCATTACCTTATGGAGAATTTGAAAGCTTAATCAACTTACAGTGCAATAATAAGCCCAAATCACCATACAGTTTTCAATATATGTGTAAATAATAATACTAAAATGCTCGATAGTTTTTTTTTTTTTGTCAGCTTTTCTTGAGATAACCAGCCATACAAAAATTAAAAATATCTTGATTTTATTATTTTCTGTTTGTATGTTTTATTTTTTCTAACCCTAAGGGAAAAGCACACATTTATCTCTTACTTGGCAAACTAAACTTAAAATGACAAAACATATTTAACTCAGATTTCATGTGGAACCAGGGTGAAAAAAAGGAAATACAAAGAAAATGATAGCAAAGTCATGGAATCAACGTAAGTGTCCATCAAGGGTTAACTGAGTAAAGCAAATTTGGTGTATATAAACCACGTTGCTGCAAAGCACACGATTTGATTTTTGTTCATGACTGCATAAACAAGAATGAAACTATGTCCTTACAGCAACATGGATGAAGCTGGAGGCCACTGTCCTGAGAAAAATAACTCAGAAAAAGAAAATCAAACACAGCATGCTCTCACTTACAAGTGGGAACTAAACAATGGATACACATGAACATAGAGATGGAGGCAATACACACTGGGGGCTCCAAAGAGTAAAGGCTGTGAAGAAAAATTGCCTGTTGAGTACTATGTTCACTCTTTGGGTAATGAATATAGTACAAGCTTAAACTCCACCATTATACAATACAGGCATGTAATAAACCTGTACATGTACCTACTGAATCTAAAATTAAGTTAAATGTAAAGAGAAAATGACTTAGAATTGAAAATTCTTTGAACAACACTTAAGATTAAATTGAAGTGTGTATTATTTCATCTTATTTCAACTCCTCTGGACAATATGAAAATTTTCATATATGTAAGGAATATACATCATTATTCATGATACTTTACTGCCTAAAGAAAAGTAAATAGCTGGCCGGGTGCAGTGACTCATGTCTGTAATCCCAGCACTTTGGGAGTCTAAGCCAGGCTGATCATGATGTTAGGAGTTCGAGACCAGCCTGGCAAACATGGTGAAACTCTATTTCCACTAAAAATACAAAACTAGCCAGGTGTGGTGGCATGCGCCTGTAATGCTAGCTACTTGGGAGGCTGAGGCAGGAGAAATATTTAACCCAGAAGGCGGAGGTTGCAGTGAGCCAAAAGTGAGCTATTGTACTTCAGCCTGGGTGGCAGAGTGAGAATCCATCTCAGAAAGAAAGAAAGAAAGAAAGAAAAAGAAAGAAAGAAAGAAAGAAAGAAAGAAAGAAAGAAAGAAAGAAAGAAAGAAAGAAAGAAAG
>NC_045455.1:54187025-54245209 GCF_002776525.5 Piliocolobus tephrosceles
GGAAGGAAGGAAGGAAGGAAGGAAGGAAGGAAGGAAGGAAGGAAGGAGGGAAGAAAAGAAAAGAGAGAAAGAGAAAGAAAGAAAGAGTAGATAGCCAATACATTGTAAAGTGCTCATGATAAATTAGAAAATTAAAAAATAAAAGTACTTCTGGCAAGTAACATATAAAATGGTATTTGCTAAGTATTGCTTTTCATCAAGAAGTTATTTTAAAAAACAATTTCCCACATAAGATTGATAGAAAAAGAATATAAAAAATTATATACTATGTATATATTTTTGTCTTCATTCATTTACTGAATATGTATAGAAAGACTATTAGATGCCAAGCTACTAGATGCTGACTAAAATGAAGTTTATTACTTAATTGGGAATACAAAAAAATAAATAAATACAATAATCAAAAGGTAATTACAAATTTGGGTAAATGCAATGAAAATGAAACTTCCTTGCCCTAGAGAGAGAGTGAAAAATTTGCAAAATATGGACTTCTATAATTCAGGCAGGAATCAGATTACACAGAATGACCTTAACTACAGAATAATGTAGCCTAACAAATGGTATTATAGTTGAAGAAATGCCCAAAGTAAATGTAACATCTATATGAACACTAGAGATTAAGAATTTGCTGTCTTTATCTGGTATTTTCATTAGAGAATGAAGGAATCTTGCCATTATGAATAAAGTCTCCTTTGAGGGACATAGCTTTTTTATAATGCCGGTTCCATGTTTTGTTTTATTTTATTTTTTTCTTCTTGCTCGTATTCCTCAGAATATTTTAAGTCATGTGATCAAAATAAATACCTGTAAAATAAATAAATGAAACCATTACTAAAGGGAATTCTCAGTGAGATCATAATGAACTCTTCCTCGAAAGTCATAATTTCACTTTATGCTTATTCCAAGATCACTAAACAATGTTTCGTACGGAAATTCACAGATTTATTGTACCAGGAGAAAAATTTGTGTATTATTTTTCTATAAATAATATTTCTCACAGTAAATAATTATTAATTTTAGTTATAAGCCTAAATGTTTATTATTTCTGTTAGTAGCAGTCAAATGCTTCAATTACTCAACACTTGTATCTTGATATACTACAAAATTTCATGAATACTTATGAACACTCTAATATGTGAGATACACTCCTTATTCATAAAATCATAATACAATAGATAGCACATGTCTTACATGATCCTATTTTATCTTAAAACCAACATCAAGTTTTGAAAGCAAGATCTTAGGTTGACATATCTTAGTTAACTTCTTCTTCCTGGTAGACCTTCTCACAGTGTTCCCAAGTACTAATTCTAAACCTGAGTTAAAATGTTGTGAATACTGATGACTCAATTTACTTCCTATTCCTGTGATAGTCTGCACCTGTAACCAGAAATAATATATTTTATTTCTTTATAACTCTTACTAATATTCTGATTAAATATAAGTATTTGATAAAGCTTGAGAGAGGTTAATATGGGCAAAAAATATATTTGTAATTGAATATACACTCATTATATATGTGTGTGTGTATATATATACATACACATATATGCATATCCAGATTTTTTGCATACCCAGATATGAGTGTGTGTGTGGGTATATATATATATATGTGTGTGTGTGTGTATGTGTGTGTGTGTGTGTATATATATATATATATATATATATATACATACATACATACATATATATGCATATCCAGATTTTTTTAATTTTATATTTTGATATTGGAAAATACATAATGAAATCAACATTCTTAAAAATGTACACTTAGTTTATTTTTACTACCTCTTCCCTAATCTTTAGTTTTTAGTTTTAAAGATCAGGAGTTTTTTCATAGATTGAAAACCGTCACAGTGGAGAGTATAACCTAAGGAGTACTTTTACTTGCCTTCCCTTGTATCAGGACAGACTCATGATTAGTGGATTGGAAGCTCATACAATTTGGAGGGTCCTCTTTAAGAAAAACAGGACAAGATAATGAATACAAAATTAGATGCAAAGATAAGTATTTATTTCAAAATGATTCTGTTAACCGTTTCCCTTTCTTTTGAGATCTCTTTGCCACATACGCTTCCAGAGAAAGGCCCCTTCATGTCTCCTCCCAGCTAGAACATGGACTCCCAAGGACTCTCAGCACTCTGAGGGCCCCTGCAACAGGGACTCTGAAATTTAAACTTCATCAACATCATGTCAATCCTTCTCTGGCTCTTTGAATACGTTGCTGAATCAGTGAGAATATAATTGGTTAGATGACATGTAAAAGCTGGAGAAGACATTTAGTTGGAATTAGCTGTGAAATTACTTATGGTACATTTCTAAAAAGAAATAAATATCATTGACTTGAATATGACAGTTTTGATTATGAAAACTACAATTGTATAGTACTTTGAAGTTTACAACATACATCCACAAATAAAATTTAATCTTCACAATAAGCCTATGTAGTACACAGAATACCTTACGTTATTCACGTTTACAGATGATGAAACTAGTACTCAGATTTTAAAATAAATACACTGGAGAGTAGCTATGCTGGGGGCAAAATAGCAGATTGGAAAGGGGACAGGTTTAGGATTTGATGACCTGTGCTGAAAGCACAGCCGATCTAACTAATTATCGAGGTGGTTTTAACAGCCTACGTGTTTTCTCGGAATTTCTTTTCTCATCTCTCAATTGGAGGTGATAATAAGTTTCCTTGTAATTGTGATAAGAAGATTAGAGGTAATGTAATTATAGACTTGCCACATGGTCATTTAATAAATGCTAGTTGCCTTTATCATTAGTGACATTCTGACTATTATTATTAACTAAAGTCTTTCAATTTTACATAAAAGGCTTTTTTATTAAGAAATACAAAATAGCAGGGCTCGGTGGCTGACGCCTGTAATCCCAGCACTTTGGGAGTCCAAGGCGAGTGGATCACAAGGTCAGCAGATCGAGACAATTCTGGCTAACACGGTGAAACCCCGTCTGTACTAAAAATACAAAAAATTAGCCGGGCGCGGTGGCGGGCGCCTGTAGTCCCAACTACTTGAGAAGCTGAGGCAGGAGAATGGCGTGAACACGGGAGGCGGAGCTTGCAGTGAGCCCTGGTTGCGCCGCTCCACTCCAGCCTGGGCGACAGAGTGAGACTCTGTCTCAAAAAAAAAAAAAAAAAAAAAAAAAAAAAAAGAAAGAAAGAAAGAAAGAAATACAAAATACAAAATACATTCCCATTTTCTTTCTCGGAACATAACCTAAAGGCGTATACAACATAATTCCTTCTTTGAGTATATTTTAATAACTTTATTGAGGTATAATTTATATACAATATAAATTGTTCAAGGTCTACAATTTGAAACCTTTTGACTTAAGAAATCATCACTACCGTCAATAAAATGAAAATGACAAACCAAGTAAATTTTAATCTTTAAAAATTTATGCACAACTAATATAGTAATATTTTCCATAGAGGATATAATCAAATTCAATTTATTTTGTCACTTTTATTTGATTCACAATAGTTCTTCGAGATTCAGTTAGCCTTTGTTTCTTTTTTATCTATTCTGTATATATGCACATACCTATATATATGGTATTCTATATATCTAGAACTATATATGTGTGTGTGTTTACACACACAGTTTCCCCCAATTGTTTTAAATTGTTAGAAACATTGTGTCATGTTAAATAGGTTTTCCTACTAACAGTGACTTAGCTGATACAGCAATTTAATTCTCAAATATACAGTATTTTATTATACAATAATTTAAAAATTGATGCTTCAACTTCATTATGCCACTGGGTGCCCATCCTTAGGAGGGATTTTTTCCATGTTTAAGACTGTTACTTTATTGTTACAAGTTGGCTGCTGCTGCTCTGGGCAATACAAGAAGAATGAAAAAAAAAACGAGGTAGAATCATCCGTGTTTATTTCTTTCATTAGGAAAGCAAAAAGTTAACTCAAAGCCTCAACACATTTTCCCTTGGGAGTAATTGATTAGAACTGGGTCTTAGGACACCTCTGATGGCAAGGAGTGTGAGAAATTGAGCACCCAGAAGAGGAGAAAAAGACTGCTATGGTTGGCTTGACAAATAATGATAATGTAATTGCCTTGCACCAGGGCAGAGTGTGACACCTAAAAGATCGTGGATCTCCTAATAATGAGGAAGAGGAACGGATATTAAAGACAAAATTAGCATGTCCGCCACAGTTATACTGTATCTCTTTATATGAATCTATGATTCATGAGAAGATTAAGACAGATGAGCATTCAAAATGAGGTTTGACTTTTTAAAAATATAATCATAATTGTTAGCAACTACTTGGTATGTAAAAATGACACGTAAGAATAGAAGAAAGTGCTACAGAAGAAGGAAGAATTTTAATGTGTAAAAGAAAATGCTATTAGTAGAAACAACGTCATTAAAATTTATAAAGGAAATCATACAAAACATATCAGGAAAGTGTTAGAGTGATATAAAAATGTAATGAAATATAATATTATCTCTTTAAAAACTGAAAAGTAAAGCATGCTTTTGTTAATATAGCCTCACAGAATTACAGATAAAGGACACATTTTCATCATTCTTTCTATTCTAAGCACAATACAATTCCGTAGAGTTTTAAAAATCCATCAACTTCATAATAGTTAAATAAAATAATGAAAGAAAAAATAAAGAAAATATCTACTTATATGCAATTTTAAAAGTTGATATGGTTTATACATCAGAAACAAATAAAAAAGCTAAGTATATTTTATTAGTGGCTATGTATTTAGATTTTCAGTGGAAAGTGTATTCCACAGCAGTTATATAAAGAAGCTGGAAAGGGCTGGGCGTGGTGGCCCATGCCTCTAATCCCAGAACTTTGGGAGGCTAAGGCGGGAGGGTCACTTGATGGCAGGAGTTCGAGAGCAGCCTGGCCAACATGGTGAAAACCCATCTCTACCAAAAAATGTAAAATATTAGCCAGGTGTGGTGGCATGCACCTGTAATCCCAGCTACTCAGGAGGTTGAGTCAGGAGAATTGCTTGAACCCAGGAAATGGAGGTTGCAGTGAGTCGAGATTGTGCCATTGCACTCCAGCAAGGGCAACAAAGCGAGACTTCATCTAATTTAAAAAAAAAATAAAAAATATAAAAAGAAGCTGGGAAGGATGTGTTTCTTGTTCTGGATGTTGGTAGCACCATTCTGTTGTTTGTTGTAAGTCAGATAACTTACGTGAAATATTCTGCTTGTATACTCCATATCAATAAAAATTGTTAACATTAATTGTTATTTATATTTAAAGAAGACGAAGTATAAAACCCTTGACAAAAACAATAAGGAGTATCTATGTGTGTTTGTGTTCATGAATTCAACTAGTGATCATAATAGGCTAAATTCTATGTCATATCAGATAAAGAATAAAATATTTAATCAAATTAGCTCTTAAAAGTCTATTTTATATAAATATATGTAAAAGTTTTCTTAAAAATACGTTTAGTAAGCATTGCAAATGTAAACTCTAAATAAATTAATTAAATACATCAGCGGGTGGAAAGGAAGAAAATAAGCAAAGATTAAGAGATAAATTAAGGAAAAAATGAACATAATCGAAGTTTTTCAAAAATGTAAGCAGAACAAAATAATTTGTTAGAAATAAGTCAGGTATATAAACAACAAAAATGTAAATAGATTACTTACCCATGATAAAAGAAATACAACCTTTCAACTTTGTGCTGTATACAAAGCACACAACATTAAGTAACAGGATTTTTTAAATAAAATTATGTACATACAAGAGTATATGTATGTGTACATAAGTGTGTGTGCACTATTGTACAGAAATTCTGTAGCATTGAATAACAGCTTTCCTATCATGCTAAGCTGAACAGTTAAATTCATTATTTCTCAGTCTCCCTTACAGTTAAGATTCCACATGTTTCTGCTGAATCAGGATATTTACAGGGAGTTTTATAAAAATCCTTATAGAAAGCTAAATATGAATAATCATTACAAGAATTGTGCTAAGAAGGAAAATTCTGAAGAAGTCACCAGTTAGAGGGGCAGTATCCTGATTTCATCACTTCTAACTGTTCAAAGACAACTTACATCTAGAAGAATTATTTTAGAAGTGCTGTCTGAAATGTCATTCTAATGTTTGTGTCTTGTCGTCTAATGTCTTCTATTAATATCTATTAATATCTACAATCCTTAAGAAATACTTATTTGCTTGAAATAACTATAGTGTATTCTGTCGTATGCTTCTAATCTTCAAATAATATACTAGTATATCAAGACAAAAAACGCTAGGAGAAAGAACTAGCTTTTCCTAGTTCTTTCTATTATGGGCTGAATTGTGTTCCACTGAAATTTGATACCTAACTCCTCAAAATATGACTCTATTTGAAGAAATTATCTTTAAATAAGTAACTAAACTAAAATGAAGTTATTAGGATTGACCCTAATCCAATATAAAAGGTGTTATTCTATGAAGAGGAAATTAAGACATAGTCACGTACAGCACAAAGGCCGTGGGGTAGAAACACAGGATGAAGATAGCCATCTAAGAGCCAAAGAGAGAGGCCTAGAAAGAAATGAATTTTGCTGAGACCTTGCTATTTACTTCTACCCTATAAAACTGTGAGAAAATGTGTTGCTGTTATTGAAGCTACCCAGTCTTAGGTACTTTATTACAGCAGTCACAGCAAACTAGCACACTTCATACTTCACAGGCAACATACTTATCCCCATTTACAATCCAAGAGACTCTACATGCTATATGAACTGAAGAGAGTTCAAGAAAATTGCAGTATGAGCAACAAATAAAATAATCCCTCCATATGAGGAAAAATAATGAGAACTGGAATAAAAAAACTCCATTTCAAAGTGTTAATAAATGTGTTATCTATGATTAAATCTAAGAGTACTTGAAAGTTACTAATGTTGAAAATATACACACTTTATTAAAGATGTAAAAAGGACCTATTCAATGGCTAATATGACACATTCAGAGATTTGAACACTTATTTCATAACACTACACAATTTTCAAAAGAAGTCTAAAAATTTTACACAAGTCCAATAAAACTTCTCAACATAATTATTTTTAAACATCAGGAGTTTTTTTTTTAATAGATTGAAAACATGCACAGTGGAGAGTACAACCTAAAAAGTACTTTTGAGAAGGGTTAACCTATTTTAAATGTTGAAAAGATGAACATGTATCAAGTCTACTTTTAAATTATTGTAATTAAGCCACTGTGGTCTTGCCACAGAATAGACAAGAGGCCAAATCTACTGAATCTATAAAATATAAACTTGATATCTGACAGTAGCTGTTTTACAAATAAATATGAAATAAATTAATTATTTGAAAATTGGTAATGGCCAATTAGTTAACAAAGTTAAAAAAATTAAAATCCTTTCTTACATCATATTTAGAAGTGAAACCATTATCTGAGTTATCTACCCTTACCTGGTATTTTATCTAATAAGAAACTTAAATCTGAAAATCAAAACTTTCAAACACTTGGAAAAATAATAAAGGGATTCGTTAAGCAAAATTCCTATGTTACAATTAAAAATAAAAGGTGAACTTGAAAGTCAGTGTAAATCAAAATTATTAATAAGAAAGAAAAATTGAAATCAAGACATGCATTGGTAAAATCATATTTATAGCCAGGCACGGTGGCTCAAGCCTGTAATCTCAGCACTTTGGGAGGCCGAGGCGGGCGGATCACGAGGTCAGGAGATCGAGACCATCCTGGCTAACACGATGAAACCCTGTCTCTACTAAAAAATACAAAAAACTAGCGGGGTGACGTGGCGGGCACCTGTAGTCCCAGCTACTAGGGAGGCTGAGGCAAGAGAATGGCATAAAACCCGGGAGGCGGAGCTTGCAGTGAACTGAGATCCCGCTCCAGCCTGGGCGGGAGAGCAAGACTCCGTCTCAAAAAAAAAAAAAAAAAACAAAAAAAAAAAACACGTTTATAATATGTATGACTAATGAATGGTTAATATTATGTGTTTATAAAGATCTCATATCAAGAAAAAACAAATCAAAACAGAAAAGGAGGCAAAAGTTTTTACTAATTTACAGATGAGAAATTCTGAATGGTCACAGGAATTTGAAAATATTTGGAATCTCTCAAGTAATCAGAGAAATGCAGATTACCAGAATTGGCAACATTTAGAAAACTCATAATATCAACTGTTGGTGAGTACATGGAACAATGGGAACATTTATACTTCAGGTATAAATTTCTACAACTTTAAAGCACAATTTAGTTGTATCAATTCCACTTCAGTGTATACAACTTAGCACATGTGCACAAGGAAATGTGGAAAGTTCATTATAGCGCTATATCTAATATTAAAATTTGGCAAGAACCTAAACTCACTGGGCTAAGGGATATATTTAAATTGCAATATATGAATTGTATGGTGGACTATACTCAAGTTTAAATGAAAGAAGTAAAAGTACATGTATCTACACATTTACACACAAAAAGAAAATACAAAATTTTGAGTGAAGAAAAGTACATTTCAATATGAGTGCTATAATTTACTTAGTACAATTAATCAATATGTAAACCTGAAAATAGAAAACTAAACATTATATCATTTTGTAATGCATATCTATAGAGTACTAAAATAATGTCTAGCAAATTACAAACACATTTAGGAGAGTGGCTAAATCTGCAGCAGAGAGCAAAATGGTACTAGAACAGAGTCCATAATGTTGCAGTCTTGAAGCTTACATTCAGAACCAACCTTACACCTGGGACATAAGAGCCCCTGTCCTGATTCCGGCATGTTAGAGAACTCTGTCAGACCCTCTTTTGTCAGCATCCATTGCCAGAGGACAAATATTCTGCAGAGAGAAAGAACATGAACCACTAGAGCCCTTTTCCAGCTGTTCTTTCTAGACCACATTCTGTAACTCTAAAATTTCTTAACCTACCATGCTCTATGTGGGCCACTTGCCCAGGGATTGCCAGGTAATTCATATTCCTTTCTCACCAGCTGATATTACATAATTAAAGACATTTTTTCCTATGCTCCAGATGCAGATATACTTCACACAATGTTTTCAATTCACAGTTCTTCTGGATGTGCCCTGGTTAATGCATGGAATTCAGCAACAGCAGACTTTGTTCCATTGACAGATCCAAAAGATCACCACATCAAGGCATATGGTGGCAAGATGGCAAAATAATCTGCCACCCCTAACAACTATGGAAGTTCTAAGGATGTTAGAGACCCATGGAGAGGAATTCTAATGGCCATACTGGAAGCGTATTCACTAATGGTGAGTTGGGAGAAGTTGCAGCAATACACGCAGAAGATTGGTGAGCCCACCATTAAATGACAGTTTTATAGTGATTTTTTTTTTTTAAAGTTAATCCAGAATTCCATATTTAGCAAAATTATACTTCAAGAATGAATGTGACATGATAATGTCAATGAAAAGAAAACCAAGATAATTTGTCACCCCAAAAATTATTGAAAAAGAATGCTAAAGAAAGTTATTCAGGCTAAAGGAAAATGACAACAGAAAGAAACTCTGATTTCCAGGTGAGAAAAATTGGGGCATAAGTGTAAATACTGGGGTAATTTGGGAGTAAATATAAATAAATAAATATTGTGCTGGTTAAAAGGCCATTTTTCTTCTTAATTGAGGGAGTTTTATACAAAATTAATTTTGCTTGTGTAGTGTATAATATATATGGCTGTGAAATATATTATGATTAAAGCCTAGAGGATTTTGGAAGATGTGTTAAATGGGCATGTGTGTTTCTCGTTTTCTACATTTAAAGTAATGCTATAACATCCATTGAAATAGGTTGAGAAACGTTAAGAATAAATATCATACCTGAGTAGCAGTGTCTGATAGAAAAATAATGTGAGACATACATGTAATCTTAAAATATATAATAGCCATGTTTGAAAAAGTAAAATGAAACAAGTGAACTTATGTATTTTATTTAATCCAATATAGTCATTGCATTACATATTTAATATGTAATTTATAAAAATATTATATATTCTTTTATTTTGTAATTAATTTTTGAAATTCAGTTTGTATTTGACCCTTATAACAAACTTCAATTTTGATAATTTTTTTAAGTAGAAATACTTTATCTGCATTTAAATTCCTAAAACTTACAGGTAGAAAGGTAGCATAACATGCTAAGTTGTTCAAACAATTAAAAAATTTTCCAATAGTGACCTTAAATATAAGTTTAATATATACAAATATTTAGAATTAAAATTGAATAAAGCTAAAAATTCAATACCTCAGTCACGATAGCCACACTTTAAGTTATCAGTGAAGAAATATGACTAGTGACTACTAAGTTAGAAAGCAAAAATACATGACTATATGCATAGCTAAGAAGCCAATAAATGACTTAAAAATTTATTCCAAGCAATATTCAAATAATCAATGGAATAAACAACATGGGAAACAGTGAGGAATAATCATAATGATCAGGCAGAATACAAATAATGATCAACTCTAACTTGTCCTCCTTATTAATTATAGCATATTTTCAAAAAATACATTGTTTGTGTATGTTTTATAAGCTGCCTATATGAGATACAATGTAAATATAAAGACAAAGATTAAATATAAAAACAAAATACATTAATTTTTAAAAAATCATTCAAATAGCAAGCAATAAGAAGACTAGGGTGGTTAAATTGATATCAGATAAAATATACAACCAGGCAGACTATTACTGAAATAGAGCCATTTTACAACTATAACAGGGTCAATTCATCAGGAAATCATAATAGTCATAAATATTTATGTGTCTGTCACAATCATTATAGGACAATTTAACATTCTTCTCATAAATTGCTAGAAAAATTTGACCATCTATTGTTACACATTTTGGTCTCAGAAATCATTTACATTTTTAAAACTTTTCTTCATTAGGTTATATGTACTTATGCTACCATTTTATGAAATGAGTAAAAGTTTAATATTCATTTATTTAATTAATATTGTATTGAAACACAAATTCTTACATGCTAAATAAATACCTTATTACAAAAACATAACTATTTGTTCAGAAAAGAAAATTAGATACTTGGTATTATTTTACACTTTTTTCCAGATCGATTATGTAATTTAATAAAGAATGAATGGATTATGTTCCAAGATGGCCAAATAGGAACAGTTCCAGTCTGCAGCTCCCAGCATGATCAACTCAGAAAACAGGAGATTTCTGCATTTCTAACTAAGGTACCTGGTTCATCTCATTGGGACTGGTTGGACAGTGGGCACTGCCCACGGAGGATGAGCCAAAGCAGGGCAGGGCATCACCTCACCTGGGGTAGAGGGATTTCCCTTTCCTAGCCAAAGGAATCTGTGACAGACAGTACCTGGAAAAATGGGGCACTCCCACACAAACACAGCACTTTTCCAGTGGTCTTGGCAAATGGCACAATAGGAGATTATATCTGATGCCTGGCTTGGCAGGTCCCATGCCCACAGAGCCTTGCTCGCTACTAGTGCAGCAGTCTGAGATCGACCTGTGAGGTTGCAGTCTGGTGGGGGGAGGGGTGTCCAATATTGCTGAGGCTTGAGTAGGTAAACAAAACAGCCATGGAAGCTCGAACTGGGCATACCCCAGGGCAACTCAGCAAGGCCTGCTGCCTCTGTAGACTCCACATCTGGGGGCAGGACATAGCTGAACAAAAGGTGGCAGAAACTTCTGCAAACTTAAATGTCCCTGTCTGACAGCTCTGAAGAGAGCAGTGGTTCTCCCAGCATGGTGTTTGAGCTCAGAGAACAGACAGATTGCCTCCTCAAGTGGGTCCCTGACCCCCATGTGGCCTAACTGGGAGACACTTCCCAGTAGGGGCTGACTGACACCTCATACAGCTGGGCTCCAGGACAAAGCTTTCCAGTGGAAGGATCAGGTAGCAATATTAGCTGTTCTGCAATATTTGCTTTTCCACAGCCTCTGTTGTTGATACCCAGGCAAACAGGGTCTGGAGTGGACCGCCAGCAAAATCCAACGACCTACAGCTGAGGGACGGGACTGCTAGAAGGAAAATTAACAAGCAGAAAGGAATAGCATCAACATCAACAAAAAGGACATCCACAGTAAAACCCCATCTGTAGGTCACCAACATTAAAGACCAAAGGCAGATAAAACTGCAAAGATGCAGAGAAACCAGAGCAGAAAAGCTGAAAATTCTGAAAACCAGAGCTCCTCTTCACCTCCAAAGGATCACAACTCCTCGTCAGCAAAGGAACAAAGCTGGATGGAGAATGACTTCGATGAGCTGACAGAAGTAGGTGTCAGAAGGTCGGCAATAACAAACTTCTCCAAGCTAAAGGAGGATGTTTGAACTCATCACAAGGAAGCTAAAAACCTTGAAAAGATTAGACAAAGGGCCAGCTAGAATAAAGAGTGTTGAGAAGATCTTAAATGACCTGATGGAACTGAAAACCATGGCACGAGAACTATGTGACACATGCACAAGCTTCAGTGGCCTATTCGATCACAGGGAGAAAAAGGGTATCAGTATTTGAAGAGCAAATGAAAGAAATAAAATGAGAAGAGAAGTTTAAAGAACAAAGAGTAAAAAGAAATGAACAAAGCTTCCAAGAAATATGGGACTGTGTGAAAAGACCAAATCTATGTTTAATTGGTGTACCTGAAAGTGACTGGGAGAATGGAATGAAGTTGGAAAACACTCTTCAGGATATTATCCAGGAAAACTTCCCCAACCTAGCAGGGCAGGCCAACATTCAAATTCAGGAAATACAGAGAACACTACAAAGATACTCCTCCAGAAGAGCAACCCCAAGACACATAATTGTCAGATTCACCAAGGTTGAAATGAAGGAAAAACTGTTAAGGGCATCCAGACAGAAAGGTCGGGTTACCCACAAAGGGAAGCCCATCAGACTTACAGCAGATCTCTCAGCAGAAACTCTACAAGCTAGAGGAGAGTTGGGGCCAATATTCAATGTTCTTAAAGAAAAGAATTTTCAACCCAGAATTTCATATCCAGCCAAACAAAGCTTCATAAGTGAAGGAGAAATAAAATCCTTTACAGACAAGCAAATGTTGAGAGATTTTGTCACCATCAGGCCTACCTTAAAAGAGCTCCTGAAGGAAGCACTAAACATGGAAAGGAACAACAGGTACCAGCCACTGCAAAAATATGTCAAATTGTAAAGACCATTGATGCTAGGAAGAAACTGCATCAACTAATGGGCAAAATAACCAGTTAACATCATAATAACAGGATCAAATTTACACATAACAATATTAACCTTAAATGTAACTGAGCTAAATGCTCCAATTAAACTACATAGACTGACTAGTTGGATAAAAAGTCAAGACCCATCAGTGTGCTGTATTCAGGAGATCCATCTCACATGCAGAGACACACATAGGTTCAGAATAAAGGGATGGAGGAGGAGCTACCAAGCAAATGGAAAGAAAAAAAAAAAAAAAAACAGAGATTGCAATCCTAGTCTCTGATAAGACAGACTTTAAACCATTAAAGATCAAAAGAGACAAAGAAGGCCACTACATAATAGTAAAAGGATCAATTCTTCAAGAAGAGCTAACTATCCTAAATATATATGTACCCAATACAGGAGCATGCATGTTTATAAAGCAAGTTCTTAGAGACTTACAAAGAGACTTAGATTCCCACACAATAATAATGGGAGACTTTAACACCCCACTGTCAATATTAGACAGATCAACAAGACAGAAAGTTAACAAGGATATCCAGGAATTGAACTCAGTTCTGCACCAAGCAGACCTAATAGACACTGATGGAACTCTCCATCCCAAATCAGCAGAATATACATTCTTCTCAGCACAACATGACACTTATTCAAAAACTGAACCCATAGTTGGAAGTAAAGCACTCCTCACCAAATGTAAAGGATAGAAATCACAACAAACTGTCTCTCCGACCACATTGCAATTAAATTAGAACTCAGCATTAAGAAACTCATTCAAAACCACACAACTACATGGAAACTGAACAACCTGCTCCTGAATGAATACTGGGTAAATAACAAAATGAAGGCAGAAATAAAGATATTCTATGAAACCGGTGAGAACAAAGACACAACATACCACAACCTATGGGACACATTTAAAGCACTGTGTAGAGGGAAATTTATAGCAGTAAATGCCCATAAGAGAAAGCAGGAAGATCAAAATCAACACCCTAACACCACAATTAAAATAACTAGAGAATCAAGAGCAAACAAATTGAAAGACTAGCAGAATGCAAGAAATAACTAAGAACAGAGCAGGTCTGAAGAAGACAGAGACACAAAACCCTTCAAAAAGTCAATGAATCCAGGAGCTGGTTTTTTGAAAAGATCAACAAAATTGATAGACCACAAGCAAGACTAATAAAGAAAAAAAGAGAAAAGAATCAAATAGGCACAATAAAAAATTATGAAGGGGATATCACCACTGATGCCACAGAAATACAAACTATCATCAGAGAATACTATAAACACCTCTACATAAATAAACCAGAAAATCTAGAAGAAATGGAAACATTCCTGGACCATACACCTCCCCCCATGACTAAACCAGGAAGAATTTGAATCTCTGAATAGGCCAATTACTGGCTCTGAAATTGAGGCAATAATTAATAGCCTACCAACCAGAAAGAGTCCAGGACCAGATGGATTCACAGCTGAATGCTACCAGAGGTACAAAGAGGAGCTTGTACCATTCCGTCTGAAACTATTCCAATCAATAGAAAAAGAAGGAATCCTCGGTAACTTATTTTATGAGGCCAGCATCATCTTGATACCAAAGCCTGGCAGAGACACAACAAAAAAGCAGAGAATTTTAGACCAATATCCCTGATGCACATCAATGCAAAAATCCTCAATAAAATATTGGCAAACCAAATCAAGCAGCACATCAAAAAGCTTATCCACCACGATCAAGTTGGCTTCATCCTTGGCATGCAAGGCTGGCTCAACATACACAAATTAATGAACATAATCCATTACATAAACAGAACCAATGACAAAAACCACATGATTATCTCAATATATGCCAAAAAGGCCTCTGACAAAATTCAATAGCCCTTCCTGCTAAAAACTCTCAGCAAATTAGGTACTGATGGAATGTATCTCAATATAATAATAACTATTTATGACAAACCCACAGCCAATATCATACCAAATGGGCAAAAACTGGAAGCATTCCCTTTGAAAACTGGCACAAGACAGGGATGCCCTCTCTCACCATTCCTATTTAACAAAGTGTTGGGAGTACTGACCAGGGCAATCTGGCAGGAGAAAGAAATAAAAGGCATTCAATTAGGAAAAGAGGAATTAAAATTGACCCTGTTTACGGATGACATGATTGTGTATTTAGAATCGACTACAAAGACACATGCACACATATGTTTATTGCGGCACTATTCACAATAGCAAAGACTTGGAATCAACCCAAATGTCCATCAGTGACAGACTGGATTAAGAAAATGTGGCACATATACACCATGGAATACTATGCAGCCATAAAAAAGGATGAGTTTGTGTCCTTTGTAGGGACGTAGATGCAGCTGGAAACCATCATTCTCAGCAAACTATCACAAGAAGAGAAAACCAAACACCGCATGTTCTCACTCATAGGTGGGAACTGAACAATGAGCTCACTTGGACTCGGGAAGGGGAACATCACACACTGGGGCCTATCATGGGGAGGGGGGAGGGGGGAGGGATTGCATTGGGGAGTTATACCTGATATAAATGATGAATTGATGGGTGCTGACGAGTTGATGGGTGCAGCACACCAACATGGCACATATATACATATGTAACAAACCTGCACGTTATGCACATGTACCCTAGAACTTAAAGTACAATTAAAAAAAAAAAAAAAAACTAAAAAAAAAGAAAACCCCATTATCTCAGCCCAAAACCTCCTCAAGCTGATAAGCAAATTTAGCAATGTCTCAGGATACAAAATAAAAGTGCAAAAATTACAAGCATTCCTATACACCAAGAATAGACAAACAGAGAGCCAAATCGTGAGTGAACTGCTATTCACAATTTCTACAAAGATAATAAAATACCTAGGAATCCAATTTACAAGGAATTTGAAGGAACTCTTCAAGGAGAACTACGAACCACTGCTCAATGAAATAAAAAAGGATACAAACAAATGGAAGAACAGTCCATGCTCATGGATAGGAAGAATCAATATCATGAAAATGTCCATAATGCCCAAGGTAATTTATGGATTCAATGCTATCCCCATCAAGCTACCAATGACTTTCTTCACAGAATTGGGAAAAAAAAAAAATGCTTTAACATTCATTTGGAACCAAAAAAGAGCCTGCATTATCAAGACAATCCTAAGCCAGAAGAACAAAGCTGGAGGCATCAGGCTACCTGACTTCAAACTATACTACCAGGCTACAGTAACCAAAACAGCATGATACTGGTACCAAAACAGATATCTAGACCAATGAAATAGGACAGAGGCCTCAGAAGTAACACCACACACCTACAGCCATCTGATCTTTGACAAACCTGACAAAAACAAGAAATGGGGACAGGATTCCCTATTTAATAAAATGGTGCTGGGAAAACTGGCTAGCAATATGTAGAAAGCTGAAACTGGATCCCTTCCTCACACTTTATACAAAAATTAATTCAAGATGCACTAAAGACTTAAATGTTAGACCCAAAACCATAAAAATCCTAGAAGAAAACCTGAGCAATACCATTCAGGACATAGGCATGGGTAAGAACTTCATGACTAAAACACCAAAAGCAATGGCAAAAAAGCCAAAATATACAAATGGGATCTATTTAAACTAAAGAACTTCTGCACAGCAAAAGAAACTACCATCAGAGTGAACAGGCAATCTACAGAATGGGAGAAAATTTTTGCAATCTACCCTCCTGACAAAGGGCTAATATCCATGATCTACAAAGAACTTAAGCAAATTCACAAGAAAAAAACAACCCCATCAAAAAGTGGGCAGAGGATATGAACTTCTCAAAAAAAGACATTTATGCAGTCAAGAGACACATGAAAAAATGCTCATCATCACTGATCATCAGAGAAATGCAAATCAAAACCACAATAAGATACCATCTCACACCAGTTAGAATGGCAGTCATTAAAAAGTCAAGAAGGGCAGATGTTGGAGAGGATGTGGAGGAAAGAAACGCTTTTTACACTGTTGGTGGGAGTGTAAAGTAGTTCAACCATTGTGGAATACAGTGTGGTGATTCCTCAAGGATCTAGAACTAGAAATACCATTTGACCCAGAGATCCCATTACTGGGTATATACCCAAAGGATTATTAAATCATGCTACTATAAAGACACATGCAGACGTATGCTTATTGTAGCACTATTCACAATAACAAAGACTTGGAACCAATCCAAGTGTCCATCAATGATAGACTGCATTAAGAAAAAGTGGCACATATACACCATGGAATACTATGCAGCCATAAAAAATGATGAGTTCATGTCCTTTGCAGGGACATGGATGCAGTGGGAAACCATCATTCTGAGTAAACTATCACAAGGACAGAAAATGAAACACTGTATGTTCTCACTCACAGGTGGGAACTGAACAATGAGAACACTTGGACACAGGAAGGGGAACATCACACACTGGGGCCTGCTGTGGGGTGGGGGGAGGAGGGAGGGATAGCATTAGGAGATATACCTGATGTAAATGACAAGTTAATGGGTACAGCACACCAACATGGCACATGTATACATATGTAACAAACCTGCACGTTGTGCACATGTACCCCAGAACTTGAAGTATAATAACAACAAAAAAAAGGATGAATGGATTACCATATCAGCTTCTGCATTTAATCTGTTGCAATATGTTGTTTTGTTGGTTGTATATAAAGAAAAACTTGGCTTAGGTACATATGATGCTTATAAACGGAGGAGTATTTTAGTAACTATTTCAGGTAAGGTAGTATCTTTTTGATACTGAATCATAACTTGATTAGTCTGGTAAATTAAAACTTAATTTTAACATGAAAGATGAATCCATATTAGTAAACTTTCATATGCTTCTATATTAAAACTCATCATTCTATCTTGAACACTTGCTGCATGGATTTTGAGGGTTCTTGGTGGCCTCAGGACTACCTGGATTACACTTCGAGAATCAATAAACTACACAAAAAAGCAGCAAATATGTAGATTACCTGAGCAACATTATCAGCCATAATCATATAATTAATATTTATGGAATACTACACCCAACAACTGTCAAATTCACATTTTTAAATTATATCTGGTATATTTATTACAGATTAACCATATCCTGGGCTAAACAGTAATTAAAATGACTGGAATCAAACATACTTTCTAACCACAATAGAATTAAACTATACATAAATACTGGGAAGATAGTTAGCAAAATAGCAAACATTTGGGAAATTAAATTATAAATCTGTAAGCAATCCCTGGATCCAGGAGAAAGTAGAAGGGAAATGAGGAATAGTTTGCACTGAATGATAATGAGAATAAATATCAACGTTTATGATATGAAGCTAATTTAGTGCTTCAGAGGATATTTTTGGGTTTATTTTTATAATTGTATTTCAAAAGATAAATTCACTGATCTTTTATAAAAGATAAGCTTATCTTTTATAATTAAAAAGATAAATTCCCTAATCTTCCACATTTAAAGTTTAAAGGAGAGAAAACTAAAATCAAAATAGGTATAGGAAAGGAGACAATAAAATAAAATCTTATATTAACATGTCAAAAACATAGATAATGGAACAAAACTAAAGTGAAAACCTGGTTCTATGAAGAAAGACCAACAAAATCAACAACCTCAAAACTAGGTGGATCAAGAAAATAAGAGAGACAACACAAGCCACCAATATCAAGAACAAAGAGGTGTTATCAGACAGAAACTGCAGACATTAAAAAGATACTGGAACAATATTATGAACAACTGTGTGCCAATAGCACTTAGCCACAGTGGACAAATTTCTGGCAAAATACAACCTATTAAAAGTATTGCAAGCATATTCTTAGATTTACATAAAATTTAAAGCATCATAGAATATCCTCTGCAACTTTAAAAATCAATAACAAATTAGAAGACTATTTGACATAAAGACTAACTATAAATTACAATAGTTACTACAATGAGGAATTAGCTTTAAAAATTTCAGATTTAGAAATGAACAGAAGAGAACCCAGAAATCATATGCCAATTGTCTCATACAATATTTTTTTTCTAAGAAGTTGCCAAAATATTCCAGTGGGAGAGGCAAGATTTTTAGATGTTTCTGGAATCACTGGATATCTATGCGGGCAAAAATGGAAATTAACTCCCTATTTCGTATTACATAAAAAATATAATTTGACACTGATCTTTGCCCTAATTATAATAGTTAAAACCATACAACTTTTAAAAAAGAAACATAAGAGAATATTATTGTAGCCTGGGGCCAGTGAAAAGACTCTGGTTAGGACACATAGTGCCATAACTAAAAGATAATGGAAGAAAACAATGATTAAAATTACTCAAAGAAAAAACTCCCCATCACACATTGCCAGAAAGATAATACATAAGTCACAGAACGAAAGAATTTATCTGCAAAATTTATATCTGACAAACGACTGGTATCCAATAAATACAAAGGACTCCTACATCACAATAAAAAGTCAGGGGAAACAAAATAGTAAAAGATGTTAATAGGCACTTCAAAGAAAAACAAATGAGCAGTCAGTGCATGAAAAGATCTTCAATACCATTGTCAAAGGAATGTATACTTAAGATTTGTGCATAGTCTACTCAAGATTCACCAGAGGGAAAAAAAAAATTTTGTCTCCATAATATTGGTTCTGTTTCTCTGGAGAACCCTGAGTTATATATGCACAAATATATTGGAGAGAGAGAAAGAGAGATTTTAAGTAATACACTCAAATAATTGTAGGGTAGGCTAGTAGGTAGGAGATCCAGGGAAGAGTTGATATTCCAGCTAGAATTAAAAGAAGACAGTTTACTATCAAAATTTCCTCTTCTTCAGGTGATGTCAGTTTTTTTTTCTCTTATGGCCTCCAGCTGATTGGATTGGACCAAGCCACATTAAGGAAGGTAACCTGCTTTACTAAAAGTCTACTGGTTTATATGTTAATCTTATCAAAAATATACCTTTCCAGAATCATCCAGTTTAGTATTTGACCAAATATCTGGGCACTGTGGCCTAGGCAGGTTGACACATAAATTGATTCACATAAATTAAATCCACCACAGTGCATTTTTGTTTTTACATTGTATATGCAAAGAAAAAGACAGCAAAGAATTTTTAAACTCTAGCTATAGACATGGAGGCTAAAGTACTGGTGGTGGGGGGGGGGGGGGGTAGTCATAATGGCTGCAATTTGCATTAAAATGTATCAAAGAACTCTGATGGATTGGTGAATAAACATTGGAATAGATAGATACATAATAAAACAAGTATCATGGAATGCTTAATTTTAGATTGTAGGTGTACAGATATTCACTGTAACGTTGTTTCATGTTGAAATAGAATAAATTATGTGCCAATTATATATTTAAGGGTCAAATTAATGGGAAAGGGAATTGAGAGGAGGAAGACTCACCACAGAATAGCTTGATCATCATATATTTGCAGCATGACCTTGACAAATGACGAGAATATCATAACCAGAAGGAAAGGATGGTGAACTAACTCTTAAGTACAACTGAGGCTTCAGAATAAGGAATGGGACACTCGACTGGAATACAATTTATGTTGGAGAGTGCTGACTCTAATATTCTCCATTACCTATGTAATAAAAACTATCCTTGTTAGGTTTCCACTTAGGAACATAAGCGATCTGGGGCCCTTCTCCTTTCCACCATTAACCTTTCTTATTTATGTGTGAGTCACCTAGTCTACTTCAGTGCCGCTTCAATTGAGCTTGAGAAAAAATTTCTCATCTCTAAGAGTGTCCTCAATTTACTGTGACCTTCTGGAATGCTTTCTTCTCCCCAGCACAGACTGCATGTACAACCTGTCAGTGCTTAGTTAAAATTATACCTCACTTGATTTCCCATGGTATCCAGGTTATCTCTTTTACCAGTGCTTTATCAAACCACTTTTATTTGTATTGCTTTTAAAGCATTCATCACATTGTTGAAATTAATCCATTTTAATTTTTGTATCCACTTATTCAATCACATTATATACAAATATTGTCTTATTTGCCCAAGTAGAACATAAATTCATCCTGATCAGGCACTGTGCCGTATTTACCTTTCTTCTTTCTTAATTCTTAGGGTACACCTCCTCTACAAAATGGACTAAAAAAGGAGTTGGTAAACGTGTTAGATCTCAATTACTACCTAATAAATTAGCACAAATTTGGCAGATTAAAATAACATACATTTATTATTTCATAGGAGTCTAGAGAGTGCGTAAGTGCTCCTATGCTCAGGGTCTTAATATGCTACAACCAAAGTGTCTACTAAAACTGTGATCCTAAATAAAGTTCTATTCCATGCTTACGTGGATATGGGCAAAATTCATTTTCTTGTAGCTTTAAAACATGTGGCTTGGCTCTTTAAGGACAGCAGGGACGAAGAAACCCCTAATATCTTCTCTGTATCTAGACCCTCTTATACAGTGCTCACTTGATTAGATAAGATTTAACCAGGAAACTTGCCTTTTGAATAACTTCGAGGCAAATGATTAGAGGTCCTAATTGTATCAGTAAAATGTTTTCACCTCTGCCGTGTAATGTAACATTATTATAGGAGTGATAGCCCATCAGCTTTGCTATGTTCTATTGCTTAGGAAAAAGTTACAAGTCCTTGCCACACTGAAGTGGAGTGAGTTGCACAAAGATATGGGTCAGTAAGGGCCATCTTAGAATTCCCTTTACCACAGGGAATAATGAATAATAATGATACATGTTTGCATAATTCATTAAAATGACAAAAAAACATCGATGCAGTTGCACACATTACATCATTGAACAAGCTGGCAGGGAGTAGTCAACATGTGTGTTCACCAAGCACGCAGTACATGTCTGCGTCATAACACTGCAAATTGGATAATCATGGTTGTTTTCCAATTTTTCTAAGTTCTTAGGTTCTTGACATTTGTCTTTAATGAGTTGCTGTTTTTCGACTGCCTAACAATATGTTTGATTCATAATGAGATTTCAATTGTGGATTAATAGACATACTAAAACTCAAAGGAAATGTAAAATATTAAAAATGGTAATTGAAGGGAAAACACCAGCATTCAGAATGAATGATAAATGTGTCTAAACTGAAAGATATGGAGTTCTAAATTTATGCATGGGAGCATAAAATGTTAGTTGACATGTTAGGAACATTTCTGCACTCAGATTTATTTGCTGTTTCTTAAAATCTTTGATCAAACCTTTCCAAGGTGTTGAAATTACCGTAGCTCCATGTTATATTTTCACTGAAAACAGGAAGTACATATAGTACGAAGCAAATTTCCTAAGGGCATAATGTATTTATGGCTCAAATAATTTTATATTTCAGGGTCTTTTTTTTTTTTACTCTGATTTACAAGAATAGTCTATGCTTAATGAGCTAACAAATTCCTTGAAAGCTTGTTTTCTCAACTCCAGAATACAATAAGACAATAGAAACAAAACTCAAAGGGGAAAAATAGTATTGGTCTGTCTTCTTTGTTATGGCTGCCAGACAATAATTGTCTTAGTACCAATTCATAGAATGTTAATGCAGCATTTAAACAGCACATTAGTGCATCCCCCCTATGGAATAAAATTTATTTCCAGTTTTCTCCTCTTATGAATCTCTTCTCTTTATATAATAAAGTAGTTGTAAATGTAAGCACGGGAGAGAAATGAAGTACATTTGTTTCATAATGTATTATATTATCTCACAAATTTGTTGTTTTATTAAAAGCAGAATAATTTTGCAGAATAGGCTAAAGATGCTTTCTGTAAGCAGATTTTATTATATGATTTGTTTTAAAATTTAGAATTAATTTTTAATTACTCTAGCAAGTTCTATTTCAAATAGCGTATCTATTTCTTGAAAGGATAATGTGAGGTACAGTTAAAAGATGTCTGCTGTTCCTACAGCAAGTAAATCAAAACCTAGGGCATTTTATTTTTTAACACATATTTTATGAAACTCTTAAAAATAAAGCTAGCTATGTAAAATAAAATATTTATTCAGGCAAACAAATTGCTCTGAAAACAAGTTTGTTTTTGTTTTGTTTTGTTTTCTCTCAATTGAGCAGCAAAAAGTTTTTAAAATCTGTACTTTAAATTTTTTCTGAAATGAACTATGCAAACACAACAACATTTATAATAGTCAGAGAATGGAATGCTATAATTTAAAGCAGATAATTTTATTTCAACCTATATATGCAAAACCTGTGTATGATGATTACTAGTCTTGAGCATATTACTTAAACATTCCTTGCATTGGTTTATTCATATAAAGATGATAAAACATATACCTCATTTTTTCATGGTGAGTTCACCATGTTGCACAACAAATCTCTCAATCTTATCCTGCTTGTCTAACTCAAATTTTGTACCCCTTACTCATTATTTCCCCAATCCTCCCAGCCCACAGCCCCAGGGAACCATCACTGTACTCTGTTTCTATGAGTTAGTGGTTTTTAGACTATATAAGTGATATCATGTGGTATTACTTTTTCTGTGCCTGGCTTATTTCACTTAACATATGCCCTCCAGGTTTATCCATGATGTCTCAAATGACAAAATTTCCTTCTTATTTAAAGACTGAATTGTATTTCATTTTATACATGTGACACATTTTCTTTATAGATTTATCTGTTGATGAACACTTAAGTTGATTCCATATTTTGGCTATTGAAAATAATGCAGTGAACATGGGAGTACAGCTTTCTCTTCAACATACTGATTTCACATCCTTCACATATATACCCAGTAGGAATTGTTGGACCACATGGTAGTTATAATTTTTGAGGAATATCTATACTGTTTTCCATAATGGCTCTATCAATTTACATTCTCACCAAGAATATACTAAGGTTCCCTTTTATCTACATCCTGTTCAACACTTTGAAATTTTGTCCTTTTGATAAAAGTCATTCTAATAGATGGAAGGTCATAGTTTAATTTGTAATTACTTGATGATTAGCAATGGTGGGCATTTTCATATACCTGTTGGCCAAATGTATATGTCTTTTTATTTTTGAAAAATGTCTGTTCAGGTCCATGGCCCATTTTTAAACCAAGATATATGTTAATTAGTTTTATGTACCCATTCTACAATGTATACATATGTCAAAACATAATGTACACCACATATATACAATTTTTGTCAATTAAAAACAAAAGTACATACCTTAGAAAATTGTTGCAAATGTTAAATGGAAAATTATATATAAGGCATATAGAATGATTCCTTTCATGGTGTAAACTGTTTAAGCATTGCAAGTATTATTATTATTGTATCTTGTTTAGACTGGTTTATAAGTATAGATATTTTTGCTATAATTTAAAAAATAAAAAATGTAGTCAATTACATTTTAACAAAATCACAATGTAGCAAGACTTTACACAATAGGATATGTAAAGATCAATAATAATAACAGCATATGTTTCTCTAATATTTTCCATACATCTTTATGCCTAAATTGTAGCAAGTCATATGCTATGCAGATCTAGTAACTGAGGTTAAGTGATGTTTAAAAGCTTACTTCCGAATCACAAAATAATTGGCAAAAGTGACATTGACTATGGTTTCCAAATCCAAATTCCACTCTTTTCTTTTTTTTATTATACTTTAAGTTCAAGGGTACATGTGCACAACGTGCAGGTTTGTTACATATGTATACATGTGCCATGTTGGTGTGCTGTACCCATTAACTTGTCATTTACATTAGGTATATCTCCTAATGCTATCCCTCCCTCCTCTCCCCACCCCACAGCAGGCCCCAGTGTATGATGTTCCCCTTCCTGTGTCCAAGTGTTCTCATTGTTCAGTTTCCACCTATGAGTGAGAATATGCGGTAATTGGTTTTCTGTTCTTGCAATAGTTTGCTGAGAATTATGGTTTCTAACTCCATCCATGTCCCTACAAAGGACATGAACTCATCCTATTTTGTGCCTGCATAGTATTCCATGGTGTATATGTGCCACATTTTCTTAATCCATTCTGTCATTGATGGACATTTGGATTGGTTCCAAGTCTTTGCTATTGTGAATAGTACCACAATAAACATACGTGTGAACGTGTCTTTATAGCAGCATGATTTATATTCCTTTGGGTATATACCCAGTAATGGGATGGCTGGGTCAAATGGTGTTTCTAGTTCTAGATCCTTGAGGAATCACCACACTGTCTTTCACAATGGTTGAACTAGTTTACACTCCCACCAACAGTGTAAAAGTGTTCCTATTTCTCCACATCCTCCCCAGCACCTGTTGTTTCCTGACTTTTTAATGATTGCCATTCTAACTAGTGTGAGATGGTGTCTCATTGTGGTTTTGATTTGCATTTCTCTGATGGTGAGTTATGATGAGCATTTTTCATGTGTCTGTTGGCTGCATAAATGTCTTCTTTTGAGAAGTGTCTGTTCATATCCTTTTCCCACTTTTTGATGGAGTTGTTTGTTTCTTTCTTGTAAATTTCAGTTATTTGTAGGTTCTGGATATTAGCCCTTTGTCAGATGAGTAGATTGCAAAAACTTTCTCCCATTGCATAGGTTGCCTGTTCACTCTGATGGTAGTTTCTTTTGCTGTGCAGAAGCTCTTTAATTAGATCCCATTTCTCAATTTTGGCTTTTGTTGCCATTGCTTTTGGTATTTTAGACATGAAGTCCTTGCCCATGCCTATGTCCTGAATGGTATTGCCTAGGTTTTCTTCTAGGGTTTTATGGTTTTAGGAATAACATTTAAGTCTCTAATTCATCTGGAATTAATTTTTGTATAAGGTGTAAGGAAGGGATGCAATTTCAGTTTTCTACATATGGCTAGCCAGTTTCCCCAGCACCATTTATTAAATAGGGAATCCTTTCCTCATTTCTTGTTTTTGTCAGGTTTGCCAAAGATCAGATGATTGTAGATGTGTGGTATTATTTCTGAGGGCTCTGTTCTGTTCCATTGGTCTATATCTCTGTTTTGTTACCAGTACCATGCCGTTTTGGTTACTGTAGCCTTGTAGTATAGTTTGAAGTCAGCTAGCCTGATGCCTCCACCTTTGTTCTTTTGGCTTATGATTGTCTTGGCAATGTGGGCTCTTTTTGGGTTCCATATGAACTTTAAAGTAGTTTTTTCCAGTTCTATGAAGAAAGTCATTGGTAGCTTAATGGGTTGGCATTGAATCTATAAATTACCTTGGGCAGTATGGACATTTTCATGACATTGATTCTTGCTATCCATGAGCATGGAATGTTCTTCCATTTGTTTGTGTCCTCTTTTATTTCACTGAGCAGTGGTTTGTGGTTCTCCTTGAAGAGGTCTTTTACATCCCTTGTAAGTTGGATTCCTACGTATTTTATTCTCTTTGAAGCAACTGTGAATGGGACTTCTCTTATGATTTAGCTCTCTGTTTGTCTGTTATTGGTGTATAAGACTGCTTGTGATTTTTTGCACATTGATTTTTTTATCCTGAGACTTTTTTGAAGTTGCTTATCAGTTTAAGGAGATTTGGGGCTGAGATTATGTGGTTTTCTAAATATACAATCATGTCATCTGCAAACAGGTACAATTTGACTTCCTCTTTTCCTAAGTGAATACCTTTTATTTCTTTCTCCTGCCTGATTGTCCTGGCCAGAACATCCAACATTATGTTAAATAGGAGTGGTGAGAGAGGGCATCTCTGTCTTGTGCCAGTTTTCAAAGGGAATGCTTCCAGTTTTTGCCTATTTAGTATGGTATTGGCTGTGGGTTTGTCATAAATAGCTCATTATTTGGAGATACGTTCCATCAATACTGAATTTATTGAGAGTTTTTAGCATGAAGGGCTGTTGAATTTTGTCAAAGACCTTTTCTGCATCTGTTGAGATAATCATGTGGTATTTGTCTTTGGTTCTGTTTATATGCTGGATTAGTTTATTGATTTGCGTATGTTGAACCAGCCTTGCATCCCAGGGATGAAGTCCACTTGATCATCGTGGATAAGCCTTTTTGATGTGTTACTTGATTTGGCTTGCCAGTTTTTTATTGAGAATTTTTGCATTGATGTTCATCAGGGATATTAGTCTAAAATTTTCTTTTTTTGTTGTGTCTCTGCCAGGCTTTGGTATCAGGATGATGTTGGCCTCATAAAATGAGTTAGGGAGGATTCCCTCTTTTCCTATTCATTAGAATACTTTCAGAAGGAATGGTACCAGCTCCTCCTTGTACTTCTGATAGAATTTGACTGTGAATCCATCTGGTCCTGGACTTTTTTTGGTTGGTAAGGTATTAACTATTGCCTCAATTTCAAAGCTTGTAATTAGTCTATTCAGGGAATCACCTTCTTCCTGGGTTAGTCTTGGGAGAGTATATTTGTCCAGGAATTTATCCATTTCTTTCAGGTTTTCTATTTTACTTGCATAGAGGTGTTTATAGTATTTTCTGATGTAGTTTGTATTTCTGTGGGATTGATGGTGATATATCCTTTATCATTTTTATTGTGTCTATTTGATTCTTCTCTCTTTTCTTCTTTATTAGTCTGGCTAGCAGTCTATCAGTTTTGTTGATTGTTTCAAAAAACCAACTCCTGGATTCATTGATTTTTTGAAGGGTTTTTTTTTTGTGTGTGTGTATGTGTGTGTTTGTGTGTCTCTATCTCCTTCAGTTCTTCTCTGATCTTAGTTATTTCTTGCCCTCTGCTAGCTTTTGAATGTGTTTGCTCTTGCTTCTCTAGTTCTTTTAATTCTGTTGTTAGTGTGTTAATTTTAGATCTTTCCTGCTTTCCCTTGTGGACATGTAGTGCTATAAATTTCCCTCTACACACTGCTTTAAATGTGTCCCAGAGATTCTGGTATGTTGTTTCTTTGTTCTCATTGGTTTCAAAGAACATCTTTATTTCTGCCTTCATTTCGTTATGTACCCAGTAGTCATTCAGGAGCAGGTTGTTCAATTTCCATGTAGTTGAGCGGTTTTGAGTGACTTTCTTAATCCTGAGTTCTAGTTTGATTGCACTGTGGTCTGAGAGACAGTTTGTTATAATTTCTGTTCTTTCACATTTGTTGAGGGGTGCTTTACTTCCAACTATATGGTCAATTTTGGAATAAGTGTGATGTGGTGCTGAAAAGAATGTATATTCTGTTGATTTGGGGTGGAGAGTTCTGTAGATATCTATTAGGTCTGCTTGGTGCAGAGATGAGTTCAATTCCTGGATATCCTTGTTAACTTTCTGTCTTGTTGATCTGTCTAATATTGATAGTGGGGTGTTAAAGTCTCCCATTATTATTGTGTGGGAGTCTAAGTCTCTTTGTAAGTCTCTAAGGACTTGCTTCATGAATCTGGGTGCTCCTGTATTTGGTATGTATATATATATATATATATAAAATAGTTCGCTCTTCTTGTAGAATTGATCCCTTTACCATCATGTATTGGCCTTCATTGTCTCTGTTGTTCTTTGTTGGTTTAAAGTCTGTTTTATCAGAGACTAGGATTGCAACCCCTGCTTTTTTTTTTTTTTTTTTTTTTTGCTTTCCATTTGCTTGGTAGATCTTCCTCCATCCCTTTATTTTGAGCCTATGTGTGTCTCTGCATGTGAGATGGGTCTCCTGAATACAGCACACTGATGGGTTTTGACTCTTTATCCAATTTGCCAGTCTATGTCTTTTAATTGGACCATTTAGCCCCTTTATATTCAAGGTTAATATTGTTGTGTGAATTTGATCCTGTCATTATGATGTTAGCTGGTTATTTTGCTTGTTAGTTGATGCAGTTTCTTCCTAGCATCGATGGTCTTTACATTTTGGCATGTTTTTGCAGTGGCTGGTACCTATTGCTCTTTTGCACGTTTAGTGTTTCCTTCAGAAGCTATTGTATGGCAGGCCTGGTGGTGACAGAATCTCTCAGCATTTGCTTGTCTGTAAAGGATTTTATTTCTCCTTCACTTATGAAACTTAATGTGGCTAGATATGAAATTTTGGGTTGAAAATTCTTTTGTTTAAGAATGTTGAATATTAGCCCCAACTCTATTCTGACTTGCAGAGTTTCTGCCAAGAGATCTGCTGTTAGTCTGATGGGCTTCCCTTTGTGGGTAACCAGACCTTTCTTTCTGGCTACGCTTAACATTTTTTCCTTCATTTCAACTTTGGTGAATCTTTATGTGTCTTGGAGTTGTTCTTCACAAGGAATATCTTTGTGGTTTTCTGTGTATTTCCTGAATTTGAATGTTGGCCTGCCTTACTAGGTTGGGAAATTTCTCCTGGATAATATCTTGCAGAGTGTTTTCCAACTTGGTTCCATTCTCCCCCTCACTTTCATGTATACCAATCAAACATAGATTTGGTCTTTTCACATAGTTCCATATTCCCTGGAGGCTTTGTTCATTTATTTTTACTCTTTTTTTCTCTAAACTTCTCTTCTTGCTTCATTTCATTCATTTGATCTTCAATCACTGATACCCTTTCTTCCAGTTGATCAAATCAGTTACTGAAGCTTGTGTGTTTGTCACATAGTTCTCATGCCATGGTTTTCAGTTCTGTCAGTTCATTTAAGCACTTCTCTACATTGTTTATTCTAGTTAGCCATTCGTCTAATCTTTTTTCAGGTTTTTTGCTTCTTTGCAATGGATTTGAACTTCCTCCTTTAGCTCGGAGAAGTTTGATCATCTGAAGTCTTCTCCTCTCAACTCTCCAAAGTCATTCTCTGTCCAGCTTTGTTCTGTTGCTGGTGAGGAGCTGCGTTCCTTTGGAAGGAGAGAGGCCCTCTGATTTTTAGAATTTTCAGCTTTTCTGCTCTGTTTTTTCTCCATCTTTGTGGTTTTATCTACCTTTGTTCTTTGATGATGGTGATGTACAAATGGGGTTTTGGTGTGGATGTCCTTTCTGTTTGTTAGTTTTCCTTCTAACAGTCAGGACCCTCAGCTGCAGGTCTTTTGCATTTTGCTGTAGGGCCACTTCAGACCCTGTTTGCCTGGTTATCAGCAGCGCAGGCTGCAGAAGAGTGAATATTGCTGAGCAGCAAATGTTGCTGCGTGATCGTTCCTCTGGAAGCTTCATCTCAGAGGGGTACCTGGCCATGTGAGGTGTCAGTCTGCCCCTACTGGGGGGTGCCTCCCAGTTAGGCTACTCAGGAGTCAGGGACCCACTTGAGAGGCAGTCTCTCTGTTCTCAGATCTCAAGCTCCATGCTGAGAGAACCACTACTCTCTTCAAAGCTGTCAGACAAGGACATTTAAATCTGCAAAGGTTTCTGCTGCCTTTTATTAGGCTATGCCCTGTCCCCAGAGGTGGAATCTACAGAGGCAGGCAGGCCTCCTTGAGCTGCGGTGGACTCCACCCAGTTCAAACTTCCTGGCTGCTTTGTTTACCTACTTAAGTATCAGCAGTGGCAGGCACCCCTCCACTAGCCTTGCTGCCGCCTTGCAGTTAGATCCCAGACTGCTGTGCTAGCAATGAGGGAGGCCCCGGGGGCATGGGACCCTCTGAGCCAGCTGCAGGATATAATCTCCTGGTGTGCCGTTTGTTAAGACCCTTGGAAAAGGGCAGTATCAGGATGGGAGTGACTCGATTTTCCAGGTGCTGTGTGTCATGGTTTCCCTTAGCTAGGAAAGGGAATTCCCTTACCCCTTGCACTTCCCAGGTGAGGCAATGCCTTGCCCTGCTTCGACTCTCACTCAAGGGGTTGCACCCACTGTCCTGCACCCACTGTCCAACATGCCTTAGTGAGATGAACCCAGTACCTCAGTTGGAAATACAGAAATCACCTGTCTTCTGTGTCGCTAATGCTGGAAGCTGGAGCCTGGAGCTGTTCCTATTTGGCCATCTTGGAACTCCTCTCCCCCCAAATTCCATACTTTTCATTGTAATTGAAACATATAAATAGTAATTGCCATTTAAAAAATATTTGTTTTTTCTCTCCTCATTAAACTAGTTATGATTGTTTCCTTATTTGAGATCTGAACTTTTGTAGGAATATTTTAATTCAAAATTTGTAAAGAAGGGTAATTTCTCAGATAAACAGAAATAAGAAATGAGGGGGGAGGTTACATTTTAAACTCAGACTTTTGAAATGAGCATATTGAATTGAATTGGACACATACAATTTTCCTACACATGTAATGGAATAGAAGAAGAGACCTGAAAATAAATGGCAATCATAAATTGCTTAACTTCAAATTATTACAATTTATGAGCGCTGTGTTGGGAGTACAGAGTAAATGGAAAAAAAAAAGACTTTCACAAGAAGGCAAGGCTTAAAGTTGATAAAATGTTGTTAATATTGCTAAAGGTAAAAAATATATTAATATATGAGCAACAGGAACACACTTTTGATATATCTGTAACTTCTCTCGCACAGTGACTAGTGAAAGTTTGTTTTCTGTTTCTAGATCATTATTACAGGCTTTGCATTATGAGAATATAAAAGAATACATTTCTATTTCTGGTATGAGAGCACATAGTAGTCATTCTTATGGTCCTCTTGAAGGAACAACATATAAATATGTTCTGCTAATATTACTGGTTTACAATCATATTGAATTAATTTCTGCCTTTAAATATTATGACATTTATTTCAGTCACTATGGAGCTGGACTTTCCAAATGCACTTTGAAATGGAATGGGGAATTGACATAGATTGAGGGGAGCTAAGGTGTGAGTCAGTTATTTTGACTTTTTTTTTTTTATTTTTTTTTTTTTTTTTTGAGACGGAGTCTGGCTCTGTCGCCCAGGCTGGAGTGCAGTGGCCAGATCTCAGCTCACTGCAAGCTCTGCCTCCCAGGTTCACGCCATTCTCCTGCCTCAGCCTCCCGAGTAGCTGGGACTACAGGCGCCCGCCACCTCACCCAGCTAGTGTTTTGTATTTTTTAGTAGAGACGGAGTTTCACCATGTTAGCCAGGATGGTCTCGATCTCCTGACCTCGTGATCCACCCGTCTCGGCCTCCCAAAGTGCTGGGATTACAGACTTGAGCCACCACGCCCGGCTATTTTGACATTTATATGAAAAAAAAAAGTTTCCACTGGTTCTACTACTTTCTAATATCTGAAAATTTTGACACTGTTCAAGAAGAAATAACAATTCTAGGAAGAACATAGTTACAAATGCATTGTTGATTTGTTATGACTGCATTTCTAAGTTATGTAGGAAAAATTGCCATGCCTTTTATAGCTCAAATTTTTTATGGGGTATGGTAGATATCATTGTAGTTGAAAAATTTAACTTTGTCTTCAAAAATATCTTAATAAAATTTGAAACAAAAATTGAAAATCTGATTATGTAGGATATCAAGTGTCAAAAGATACGGCAAAAGATAAATATAGCTTCCCTTAATGAGAGTAAAGCATTTCTACCCCTGAGAGATAAAAAGAACGCAAGATAAAGAGCCAAAGTTCAGTGGAAATAAAGGTTTGCAACACGGTAGAATCCTAGAAACCTACAAAATCCTATCCTAGTGACTCCTTGGTCATTCTTAATGGGAGTTTTTTAGATTTTATTTTATTTTATTTTATTTCTAAGCACTATAACTGACTCTTAGACAGCATGGGGTTAGGGTTACGGATGCCCTGAAAGGTCAACGATTTGTGTATAACTTTTGACTCCCTAAAAACTTATTTACTAATAGTCAACTGTTGACCAGAAGCTTTATCAATAGTATAGTCAATTTACCTATATTTTGTATGTTATATGTATTTATACTGTATAAAGTAAGCCAGATAGAAGGAAATGTCACTGAGAAAATCATAAGGAATAGAAAATATATTTACTATTTATTAAGTGGAGGTGGATCAATTTGAAGGTCTTTGTCTTCACTGTCTTCACATTGAGTAGGATGATAAAGGGGAGGAAAAGGTGGACCTAGTCTTGCTATTTCAAGAGTGGTAGAAGTGAAGAGGTGGAGGAGGTGACAGGAGATGTAGGAGGTGTGGGCACACTTGGAGAAACTTTATGGAAATACATCGTAATTTCTTTCTGACTCTTCTACTTTTTTTTTCTCTAAAAATGTTTATATATGGCACCAATCCTTCTTCCCCTGTTTGTTTTAGTTTTAGTGTTCATATTATAGAGTGGTCCATGTCCCAAAATAGGTCAAAAGAAATCTTAAATAGTCTTAACTCTTCTGCCAGATTCTCCAACATCAGTTTGTTTTCTGGCATTGCTTCTACTGCTTCTTCTACAACCTTCTTTTTCATCGCCTGGCACTAGTTTTGAAGCACTCATCTCCATCAAGTCATCTTCTGTTAATTCCTCTATCATGGTGTCTAACAGCATTCTTGAAACCCTTCATTCCCTACCTTTTTTTTTTTTTTTTTTTTTTTTTTTTGCCATAGCCACACTTTATTTCATGATTTCCTTGGTTATCTCATTGTAAATCTTGTGAAGTCATGCACAACCTCTGGGCATAGCTTTCTCCAGCAGGAATTTATTGTTTCAGGCTTGATGGCTTTCATATCTTTTTCTTTGGCAAGGATGGCATATTCAATGGGGTAATCCTCACAGACTCTTATGCTGTTCTATCAGGGTTCTTCTTTTTGGCATTGATGATTGTTTTCACAGAGTATCATGTGTAATAAGCCTTTAAAGGTCCTTATGAGTCCCTGATCTAGTGGCTGAATTTGAGATACTACATTTGGGGGCAAGCAGAATACTTCAGTACCTTCAGTGTTACACTTACAGTGTTCTTAGTGTCCAACTCATTGTCCAATATCAGAAAACATTAAATGGAAGTCCCTGACTGGCAAGGTACTTCCTGACTTCAGGAACAAAGTGTTGATGAAACTAATCAGAAAAAAAAAGATTCTCATTGTCCGGGGCTTTTTGTTGTAAAACCAAAAGACTTCCCTCTGATGTTTATCTTTTTCCTTTAAGGCTCAGAGGTCAGCAGCTATAAGGTAAGGCCAACCCTGATCACAAAACCGATTGTATTTGAACAAAACAGTAGAGTTAGCCTATCCCTTCCTGTCTTAAATCCTGGCTTGCTTCTCTTCTTTACTAATAAATGTCCTTTGTGCCATTTTATTCCAGAATAGGACATATTCATCTGCACTAAAAATCTATTCAGGCAGATATCCTTTCTCCTCAATAATTTTCTTAATGGTGTCTGGGGAATTTGATGATTCCTGGTCAACAGAAGATATTTCTCTTGTTAACTGATATTTTTTAAACTAAATATCTTTCTAAAATTATCAAATCATTCTTTGCTGGCATTAAGTTCTCCAACTTTAGATCCTTCACCTTCCTTTTACATTAAATTGTCATAAAAGGAATTCACGTTTTTCAAATTGTGTTAGAGTCTATAGGTATGCCTTTCTTAGAGCCATCCCATACCCACATAAAAGCTGCATTTTCAATATGAGATGAAAAGATATTTTCAAAAAGCATAAGATTTTCATGCTTGGTGGTGTTGCTGTAGTGACAGCTTCGCAAATTTTCTTTTATTTTTTCACAATGGTCCCTATGCTGGATTTATCTATCTTGAAATGGCAGACAACTACAGCTGCAGACCTCAATGTATGATACCTATCAAGCAATTCAAGTTTTTGCTTGCAATGTCATGACTTTTTTCTGCTTCTTGGGAGGAATTCCAGCATCACTAGCGGCTCTTCATATGAGTTCCATGGTGTTATTCAAAGTTTATGGTATTGCACTAAACTCAATGAAAAATACATGAGAGCTGCAAGAGATGCCTTTTTACTGCAATGTATGATTACTAGAAAGACAAACTACTCTCATGAAGACAACTAGCATGTTGTCATGGCATTTCAGTAGATACTAGCAACACATGAGTACACTGCAATAGCAATAGGAGGTGTCTATGAAATTATCACAGTACTGCATTATCTAATAACATATGTGATACATAATGTACCACAGTAGTACATTATGTAATATCAAATTGCTCACGTGTAGACAACTAGCATCACATGGCCTTTTTGGTAGATACTAGCAACACATGAGAACACTGCTGTAGCAACAGGAGGTAGCTATGAAATTATCACAGTAGTACATTATGTAATACCATTAATTTTATGCCATTATAATTTCATACTTCATTTTTATATTTCTTTACATTTTTCTCAATTACAAAGGAGCCATGAATGGTGTACATGTGAGTGCATAAGTTTTGACAAAGTTTAACATTTTATAATAGATTTCTGTATATTTTATGCCAGTAAGTCATAAAATAAACTAGTATCTACATACGTTGTATGCATTTATAACATGCCTTATTCTTATTTTAAACATATTTTTAGGCAAACTCTCATCTGTGAGGTTTTCAAAATGTCAAAAATCTCCAAAAATGTTTCCCATATATTTATTTTAAAAATCCATATATGAATGGACCCGCACAATTCAAAGCCATGTTTCTCAAGGTTCGATTGTATTTAGCACTGTTGACAACTCTCTTGTTTAAACATACCTAGCTCAGAGTTGTGATGCACACTGTTCACCTGGATTCTTCCCCCACTGGCCACTAAATTTCAGTCATCTTTGGTAGGATTAGCTAATCCTTATTCAGAGTTCCTCATGGTTTAGTTTTAGGTTTTTACCTCTTTTTACTCCACGCACCGAATGAAAAAAAACCCAGCTAATTCAGTTATTGAGAAAGAGTCATATGGCTCCAATTAAATGCAAAGTGCTATGATAGTAGTCTTGCAAGGTGTTAAGGAAGAATAAAACATGGATATATTTATTATTTAGCCACAATAAGTTATAGCAAATATATAAATTATATTAATAGGATGTTTAGAGTATAGCCCAAGCAGTTAACAATTGGCTCAAACATGTCCAAAGTTTCTGAAGTCAATCATCTAATAGAAAATGAAATGGTTTAGCGGACTGAAAATTAACTAGGAACCAGTTGTCAGGTTTTTGTTGTTGTTGTTGTTGTTGTTATTTACTACATACTAACAAGAAGAATTATCTCTTTGCGTGATAAGATATATAGAAAACTGCAGGAAGCAAGTAAGTAGATTTCTACTCACTAGATAAAAAGGAAAACATAAGTTTGATTAGAGCAAGTAATTGTGACCATTACAGAAAAATTTTGCTGCAAGCTACTGGCCCTGCATTCTTTCAATGAATGAGGTTGATTTCCATGGGAACTAGAATACAGTCATCAACAAATAGTGAAAAGCAGAAGAGAATCTACGTGAAGTCTCTTTCCACTATAGCATTATCATGTTTTAGGTAGTAGAAAATAAACTGGAAGTTACAGAAACACGCAACTTTTGAATGTGTCTGGTTTTGTGATGAGGAGTTGAATATAAAGAATAAACTGCAGGCACTGAAAAAAAAAAAAAACTGATTGCAATTAAAGTTATTGAGGAAAATAAAATGATTTGAGCCTGAGACTCCATCTTCGGTCTTGTGACTTTGAATTTTCATTTTTATAAGGAGGTTCGTGAGGTACAAGAAATATACATCTACAAATCATACATGTTAATGGTATAAATAATGTGTATGTAAAACATTTTTATGAATTCCACGTAACTATTTATTTTTCTTGGAAAACGTGAGTTAATTTGGTAAACAAAATTATATTGTTGCAAGCGATAAGCAGATATAGTTCTGACATTAATGTTTCTTAATATTTTTACTTACATTCATGAATAAGGTGAAAATAGCAAAGACATTAGTCAGAAATTCAGTCTTTTTTTTTTTTTTTTTTTTTTTTTTTTAGATGGAGTCTCGCTCTGTCACCAGGCTGGAGTGCAGTGGGGCAACCTTGGCTTACTGCAACCTCCCCCTACCAAGTTCAACCAATTCTCCTGCCTCAGCCTCCTGAGTAGCTGGGACTACAGGTGCACGACACCACGCCCAGTTAATTTTTGTATTTTTAGTAGAGACAGGGTTTCACCATGTTGGCCAGGATGGTCTTGAGCTCGTGAACCGCCTGCCTCAACCTCCCAAAATGCTAGGATTACAGGTGTGAGCCAACACACCCAGCCAGAACTTTACTCTTTCTTCAATTATAAGACTGTATGTTTAACGACTTACCATAAACCTTCACAACCCTAAATATCTACTGTTTGGTTTATTTTGTTTACAAAGTGTTCTCATACATGTTTTAAATATTTTTTATTTTTATTTTAAAAATTTTAATTCTACATCAGTAAATACCACATTATGTTTCATTGTGTGTCCAGAATTAGTTCCTTCTGGTGCGTTCTTTGTCTCGCTGACTTCAAGAATGACTCCGCAGACCCTCACGGTGAGTGTTATAGTTTTTAAAGATGGTGTGTCCGGAGTTTGTTCCTTCAGATGTTCAGATGTGTCCAGCGTTTCTTCCTTCCGGTGGGTTCATGGTCTCGCTGACTTCAGGAATGAAGTCGCAGAACCTCACGGTGTGTATTATGGCTCACAAAGGTAGTGTGGACCCAAAAAGTGAGGAGCTGCAAGATTTATTGTGAAGAGCTAAAAAACAAAGCTTCCACAGTGTGAAATGGGACCCAAACTCGTTTCTGCTGCTGGCTCAGGTGGCCAACTTTTATTCCCTTATTTTGCCCCACCCACATCCTGCTGATTGGTCCATTTTACAGAGCACTGATTGGTCCACTTTACAGACTGTTGATTGGTTCATTTTTAAGAAGTGCTGATTGGTACGTTTACAAACCTTTAGCCAGACACAGAGTGCTGATTTGGTGCGTTTACAAACCTTTAGCTAGACACAGAGTGCTGATTGGTGCGTTTTTACAGAGTGCTGATTGGTGTTTTTATAAACCTTTAGCTAGACAGAAAAGTTCTTCAAGTCCTCACCCTACCCGGAAACCTAGCCAGCTTCACCTCTCAGTTGTTTAATAATATGCAGATTCATTATTTATCTTAATATTCCATTATTTATGGATATTGGATTATTTCTGACCTTATCTCTATTTTTGACCAGAATATTTCTGTCACTATAAAACGTACACATTAAAAATTAAATAAAGGATAAACAAAATAAACAAGATTAGTCATTATTATTAAATATTAATAAGTTGTCTCACCCCTACGTAATAAAATTGATTTTTCACACACTAGATAAGTTTTGAAATGAAGTTTTAGTGCTTCCACATACAACTTGGATCAATATGCATTATTTTGTCTCAGGTAAATAGGCCTTTACTTAGTTCACAGAGAGTAGAAGAAAAAGGAAGAGAGAGAAAGTAAAACAGAGAGAGAGAGAGAGAGATTCTACCATATATTTTTATAAGCTGATCAGAATAGATAGTTTAAAAAATCACAACTTTCATTTTCTTTTTTAAAAGTTATTGTGTACTAGAGCTAACATTTAGAAGACCAGGTTTTACCTGACATGGCTGTTATTACCTCGATATAATAAGGAAACTATTTCACAGATTTTACAACGTAAGTTTTTTTTTTTTTTAAACTATGCTTTATGCACCATTTGAAGTTAAATGATGCATCCTAGAAATTCTAACACAAGAAACTCTCTCTTCTGTTCAAATATGGCTTGACTGATGTCTTCCTGCCTCAAGTGTATTATGTAAAAAGCAGAGTGCAAAGAGAACAGCTGTCAGGGTGAGGAGTCTGGACACATTTTTGAAAGTAGCCTGGTGCTAACAAAATGCATTTAGTCATGCTCAAGCTTCATGAAATTGAGTTTTTTAGATTAGAATTTTTAAGTCATATGGCAAAGAAAATTCTTTGTATCTAAACCATTAAATAAAACAAAGATATAAAGCTATAAAAAGATGTTAAGATTTTAATAAATGAATTCATTTTTTTCTTTCAAACGCTCATGATTTTCTTTTCTAAGAAGCTGAAAATAGGGGAACTCTGATAACTCATTTATTGTACTGCAGTCTGAAATAGTGAGAAAGAACAGTGACTGGTGCTTGAGCATTGACTTGTTTCTTCTTTCGTACTAAACTTAACCTCATTTGTTTTCATGGGAATTATGTGTGGCACCATAGAGATAATTGTACCATAGTCTGAGATAGGACGTTGCAATCCATAACCCTGAGAGACAACTAGAATTCAATTAGGGGAACAAAAACTGATTTTTTTTTTTTTTTTCTGTATTAGCATTTGGTAGTTTCCTCAGTATTATCCAAGAAGTTTCCATCTTTTTACAGAATAATTGACTCCTAGTAAAATACTTGGAAACCAATAACAAAATATGTCAACAGAAAATATAATTAACAATCATATACTTTAAGACCAAACCCAGAAAAAGATTCTACAAGAAAAACAACAGCAACAAAAGAAACCCCTGGTGAATATAAATACAAAAATCCCAAACAAAATACCAGCAAACCAAATTCAATGGTGTAGTAGAACTATCATGACTAAGTGAAATTTATCCTTAATATTCAGTGATTATTCAAAATAGGTGAATCAATTATTGTGATATGCTAAATTAACAGAATAGAGAATAGAATCACTTTGTCATCTCAGTAGATGCAGAAAAGTTTTTAACAAAATCCAACGTCCTGTCATAATAAAATCACTGAACAAACTAAGTGTAGAAGGAATTTACCTCAACACAGTAAAATCCATGTAGGAAAAGTCCACAACTAACATTATACTTAAGGATGAAAATCTGAAAGCTTTTCCTCTATCATCAAAAACTGTTACCATTTGTATTCAACATAGTATTGGAATTCCTAACCAGGGCAGTTGGGCAAGAAGAAATACAACACATCAAAATAGTCAAGGAAAAGCAAAATTACCTCTGTTAGCAAATGATATGATCTTCCATGGATAAAATTCTAAAAGCTTCACCAAAAAAAAATTGAAATAATAAACCTATTAAGTAAGATAGCAGAATAAAAAATAAATATACAAAAATCAGTTGTGTTTCTAGACACTAATAATGAACTATCCAAAAAAGAAGTTAAGAAAAATCTCCTTTATAATAGCCTCAAAAATAATGAAATACTTAGTAACAAACTTAAGCAAACGGTTGAAACAATTGTATGCTAAAATACTACAAAGCATTTATTAAAGAAGATACAGATAAATGGAAAGACATCTGTATTTATGGATTGGAAGACTTAAAATTTTTGAAATGTCCATACTACCAAAGTGATCACAGATTCTGGCAATCTGTATCAGAACCTCAATGCCTTTTTTTTTTTTTTTTTTTTTTTTTTTACAGAAAAGAAAGAAAAAAACTTCTAAAATTTGTATAAAACCATAAAAGACTCTGAAGAGCCAAAGCAATCGTAAGAAATAAAAAAAAAGCTGGAGGCATCACACTTCCTGATTTAGAAATGTATTACAAAGCTACAATAATTAAAACAGTATTGTACTGGCAAAAAATATAGGCATATAGATCCCAGAAACAAACCCACACATATACAATAAACTGATTTTTGACAAAGATGTCAAGGATACACAATAAGGAAACTAGTCTCTTCAATAAATGGAGTTGAGGAAGCTGGACATACACATGTAAAAGAATGAAATTGAATTCATAACTTTTACCATATACAAAATTAACTCAGAATTGATTAAATATTTAAATGTTGGACCTGAAAATATAAAGCTCCTAGGAAAAAAAAAAGGAGAAAAAAATTACGACTGGTTTTGGTAATGATTTATTGGATATTACACCGAAAGCACAAACAACCGAAGCAAAAGTAGACAGGTAGGTCTACAGGACACTAAACAGCTTCAGCACACATACACATGCACACACACACACACACACACACACAATCAACAGTGAAAAGGCAGCCTTCAGAATGGGAGAAAATATTTTCAAATTATGTATTTGATAAGTGATTAATATCTACACTATATAAGGAACTTCTATTACACAAAAGTAAAACAAAACAAAACAAAAAGATTTGAAAATAGCTAAAGGGCTTAAATAGACACTTCTCCAAAGTTTAAATACAAACAGTCAACAGGGATAGGAAGAGATGTTCAACTATGCATCTCTAATCATAAGGGAAATACAAATCAAAACCATCATATCACCTCTCATTGGTTAAAATGGCTATTACAAAAACCACCAGAACAACAAAACAAAATATAACAAATGTTATTAAGGGTGTAGAGAAATTAGAACTTTTGTGTACTGTGGGTAGGAATGTGAAAATGGTATAGCCACTGAAAAAATTAAAAACTACTTGAAAAGTAACTGTAGTAGTCATCAACCAATCACATGATCCAACAATCCCATATCTGGGTATATATCCAAAAGAATTGAAATCAGAATCTCTAAGATGTATCTGCACTTCCATCTCATTGTATCATTGCTCACAAAAGCTAAGATATGAAAACAATGTAATTGTCTGTAGATAGATGAATGGATAAAGAAAATATGGTATTCACATATATTGGAATAATATTCAGCATCAATAAAGAAAAAAATCCTGCCATATGCAACAAAAAGGATGAATCTGGAGAAAATTATACTAAGAAAAATGTGCCAGTCACAGAAGTATAAATACCATATAATTCCACTTATTTAAGGTATCTAAAATAGACTCATAGAAAGAGAAAGTAGAGTAGTGGCTATCAGGAACTAGAGGGAGGGGAGAAAGGAAAGTTACTATTCAATGGGTATAAAAGTTTCAGTTATGTGAGATAAATATGTTCTAGAGATCTGCTGTACAACATTGTGCCCATAGTTAACAATATTGTATTGTGCATTTAAAATTTTGTTAAGCGGGTCAACCCCATAATAAATAGTTCTTACCATGATCTTAAAAATCACAACACATGTTTACTATGCATAAGTATGTAGCTACTAAACATATAGAATCTATGACATAAATATTAAGATAAATGCATTCTACCAGGTAGACATGCAGAGATTTATTTGATAATTATATTTAAACTGTGGGGAATAAAGCTGATTGAATTTTTGCAAATTATGAATTAAACATTATCAGATGGTATTTTGCATTTTGATTTCTCCAGAGATTAAACCTTACAAATATGGGATGCTGCATTTTTTATTTTTCTTTAATATGTATTCATTCCATGTGTCCCATTAGAAGAATTGTTTATGCAATGTAAGTCTTGCTTCCCATTATGCATTTTTCTTGTTGTAGGCATTCAAGTAATGTTCTTAAAACACCTTTAACAAAAAGTTCCTCATTAATTAAAATTAATGATCCAAGTCATAAAACGCATTTCCCTTTCCCCATCAGGTCCCTGAGGTCTCACTGAGTGTTATTAGCAAACATTTCATTTTAATGCATGTAACTTCCAACTGGGTTACTTCCCACCTAGCAGTTTTGTGGCTGACATATTTGGTGACATGGTTTGACATGTCACCGAGAATAATTTCCCCTATTAGTATTTATATATTCTTAAGCAAACAAAAACAAAACAAAACAAAAGCTACCTTCCCCCTTCTCACTACTTTACATCCCTTCCACTCTTATAAACAATAATCAGTGCAATATTACCAGGAGAACACTGAAAATTATTCCTCCTCATATTCAGTAAATTCTCTTTATTGTCTCCTTCACATCTGTGAGGTATTTTGCCATCTTAGGGTAGTCCTCTTGTAGGGCTTGGCAGCTTTCTCCTTTCCTGGGTTAAGGGTCTTCATTCCTGTGCCCTGAAGCATATTCAGAGCTCTCTTTTTCATTTTCTCAAAGAAGCCGAGGGAACTTGTATATTAAAAAAAGTTTCCTGTCTTACATTTTGGAGATTCTGAGGTATCTATATATGTGTGTGTGTGTGTATACACACACACACACACACACACACACACACACACACCAGGTAGACGTGCAGAGATTTATTTGATAATTATATTTAAACTGTGGGGAATAAAGCTGATTGTATTTTTGCAAGTTATATATATATACACACTATATATATAATATATATTATATATACACTATATATAATATATATTATATATATACACACTATATATATAATATATATTATATATACACTATATATAATATATATTATATATATACACTATATATAATATATATATTATATATATATATATAACTTTGTACCTTTTGCTAAAATTCCACAAATCTAAAATAATTTATTAGGAATTCATAATACAAAAATGAAAAAGAAATATGAATAAAAGAGGGAAAAAAGTAGAAAGAAAAAGAAACAGAGAAGAGAAGAAGAAGGTAGAGGTAAAAGGAGAAAGTGTGGGATACACAGAGAGGAAAAGAGACAGGAAACAGATGAACGAAAGGTGAGAGAAGCGTTGGGGGAGGAAAAGACACGTACTCACACTCTACAGTGCAATACTGTGTGTAAATTTATAGATGTTAAAACCAGACTAGCTGTTCACATCCAATTTTCACTGCCTCATGACTAAAACACAGTGAGATATTTGTTCAACTTTGTCTTGCTTCATCTTTCTCATTTAAAAAATGAGGGACACTATTACTTTATGGTGAGCATTATTAAATATAGACACACAAATGTGCACAGTCCATGGGCTCCTGAGGAGGGAAATCCTTCAACTAGTTTTGAGCCACAAATACATCAGAAGGTTTTTGTTGATTGATTGTTTATGATTTATAGACACTGATTCCTTTCCATTTACTTTGTTCCAGACAACTGAATGACTATTCCGAGCGCCTGCACAACACACAATTAGACAGAGGAGGAGAAAAGATAAGTCATTTGTCAGGGGATATTCGAAGCTTCTAATGCACATTTCTTTCATTCTACAATCTCCTACCTTCACTTCTCTGATACGCCTTCATCTAAGACTGATTGATTAGATCAGGAGTAGCATGTTCCATGATCATCTTATCATTGTATTTTGTTTGTTATACAATCTTTTTTACAGAATGTTATTTAATGTGGTTGCCTATATGTTTGACTACCTTGTTTTAACATTTAATATATTGAGAGCACATCTTAAACACTGGGACACAGAGACCAAATTTCAGTTTCAGAAATGTTCAGTTTTAGAAGTCATAGTACACCCCCCAAAACACACACACACACAAATCACATACACCTGTAGAAAGCCTTTATGTTAGCTGGTAGCTTCTGTTATCCTAGAGATTTGGGTTATGATGCCCTGTGTCTCTTCCTTGTCAATGTAAATTGGCTTCTAATTCCCTCAGAAACTCCAAGATGATCTATCCCTACATTTTCTCATCATTTGTAGGCTAGGCTTCATTTTTGGGTGCCCTTGCCCTTTAACTTAACAGCTCTGTCAAAAAATTCAGAGAAAGACAAAAACTATATATTTAGATGTGTGTGTATTCAAAAATCTGAAAGTTTTACCCCCAAAATTTTAACTATTTATACTTTTATCAGGTTATGTCTGTTCGATCATGGAAAGATCCCTTAAATTAGCAAATATGTGTCTGGAATCAGTTGGCAGTGTTTTTAATTCATCATTTCACACTTTTAAAACCCAAACAAAATAGTTTCTTAGGCAAATACATCCAAATATTTTCAATGGCTGAACTTTAATTTTCTATGAGAGTTTATCTCATAGAAAAATTATACATGCACACACACACACACACACGTCTTTCTAATTCTCATTTGAACTCTTAATGTTTACCTTAAAGCATTAAGTAAGCATTATCGTACTTTCCACTGCAGAAATTCTTTAAAACTTGCTTAATGGTTTCACAGTCAAAGCAATTATCTCTATCACTGCCTAACTGGGCAGCTTGTTCTCCAGAGCAAAATTAATAGATATCATTTAATGGTCAGAGCTATTTCTAACCTTTCCATGACTCTAGGGCACTGAAACTGTTTGTTCAATCTACTGCACTTACATAAAAAGCTGCTGGTAACAGCTTGGATTTAGCATCAATTTTTGATAACAGAAGGTCTTTCACAGCAGGGTCAGTACACTCGGTGTGGTGCAGTACAATGGAAAGAAGAGCTGTCAGTATTATGAAAATGCAACTCAGGACACTGATGTTAAAAAATGTGCAGCCAAGCTTTCTTATGGATGTATACACCGTATCTTCATTCATGCTATCACATATTTTTGAGCTGAAAAGAATGTATTACAAAATAAACGGAAAGAAATGAATGAATCATGAAAACGGTAATTCAAATACGTGAAGAGGAAATCCAAGCCAATCAAACGAGCAAAACAAAATAGTTTAAAATTTAAGTTTTATGTATGTAAATATTCAAGTGTATTTCTTCCTGAAAGTAAACATTTTCATAAATAAAAATAATTAATAGTATATATACCTTCTTGACATTTTTTACATTATGGTGAATGTTTATACTAAAATATTTTAAGCCAAAAAATGTAATAAGGATATTTCAGCTCAGAACACAATGTGATAAAATAGATACAGTACTGGTGAAAAGACTAGCTGTACATTTTATTAGTGCCATGAGAGGATTTTAATAATACTAGCAATAATTTTTGCTACTGTTCTGCATACCAAGGGAGTTGACTCTTCTGAGAGAGATGATTATACTGAGTATTGTATGAATAAATGTAACTATGTTTAAAATACACATTTTATTTCATTATTAAATAAATCAGTCAACACAAATATAATGTGAATCATTTTTAGATTGTGATTTATTCTAAAATGTTATCTTTCATGGAACAGGTTCTGTAATGCTGCAATATGTGTTCATCTCACATCTACTAATAATAAACAGGTTTTTAAAATATTAGAAAATGTCCTCTAGTGTATATTCTGGTATTGAATAAATTATAAATATTAGTATCACCAGCTATATAAAAAAATATAAAAATAATATAGGCAATGTGTCATCTATAAAAGCACATTTAAATTTACTTTGGAGACAAAAACTTGGAATACAAATTTATTTTCTAAGGTCTTAATTTCTCAAATACAGTGCTCTAAAAAAAGATGAATTAAAATATACCACTGCATATCACAACAAAGCTAGCTACTTCCAATACTATCTGAATTCTAACAGAAGGCAGGAATTCAACATAAACTTTTTAGCTTTTTAGAAAAGTTATTTAAAAGAGATTAAGTCTAGGGAGAACTTAGTGCAAATACCATAAACAAAAATTTGGCTTTTCTTGGTCTTTATAAATTGAATCCCAGTGTTGAGCTCCATTTTCTCATCTCTCTCTCCTTATTTTATTCAGCTTCTGAGAACTCTTCTGTTTGTTGACAACTAAGATTTTAAAATTGCTGATCTGCAGATGAAACTGCCAGAAGCAATTCTGTTAATGGATCTTTTAAAAGTGGCTTAGTAAGAAACAATATGTTTGTGAACGTTCTTTTTGGTTAACTAAACAAATTATCAACTAAACAATATATATTAAAACAGAAATTTTAAAGCAAATAACAAAATATAACTTCCTTTTACAGAGTCATAGCATTAATATTTGAATTTCTTTCCATTAAAAGAGGTAAAAAATATATATCCAGTAACTACAAGAAGTATACACTGAACTTTTCTTTGATTCTCCTTGGTGTGAAATTCAAATGTCCTTTTCACTGTCTGAAGTGTGTACTATCGTAATGTTAGCTCTGAGAAGACTTTTAGAATCTTCAAAGACAACATCTTTTTATTTTTATGACAATCAAGCGAGCTTATAAATTTTTCATCAGATGATGAAGTGTCAGATAGCTTAATTGATTTACTGCTTTCTTAAAATAAATAATTGCTCAGAAATTATCATTTTTGCATCTTCACCATAGCCTTATAAATGTCATTTAGACAATGGAAACAGAAAATCCACTAGTGTATATTTAGTTGGCAGTTCTGAAGGCTGTATAATATATTTTTATATATCTATTTGATTGAATTAGGACTGCTGTGTCCTAGCACATTGGAATTACATTTAAAGTTATGATGGATGATGTGCTCTCATACAAAGTCACTTTTCATTGTAAAACCATAATGATTATAATCAAAATCAATTTCAAGGGCTCCAAGCCCCTTAGGACGACCACACTGGCCACAATAATAGAAAATTAAAATGATTTAAAATCCATCTTAGCCCTGTGTATCTTAAATATTATACTTTATCACATTATGTAAATTACATATATTTGCAACAGAGTGTAGTTTAACAGCCTCTTATGTCCTCATGCAAGTGATAAGTGTGACATACTATCTACTTTGTAATGAGTGCATAAAATGATAATTTTGTAGGCAAACATTCCCATCCTGCTGGCAGATGGTATAAAGGCTGTTCAAGAAACTTTTCAAAGCAAGTTGAAATAATCTGATAATGAATAAATAGCAGATGCTGTCATTATAAATTTTAGAACATACACACAAAATACATTCTAAGATAGATTGTATTGAAAGCACACTTTAGCCAAATTTGTACTAGCATATTTATTTTTAATTTTCTCACTACTTCAGATGGATCAGGACTATCAAATACTGCTATAATTATCTCAGATTGTATCCTCAAATGACCTCCTAACTATATTTATCTATTTTGATTATAATCATACAAAAACATGCAGTATTTTTCAATACATGCGCTTTTTAATGAAAAATACATTGTGCACTAAAATATAGCTGCAATTCTGACTTTCAATTTAATTCACTCAGTTTTTCTGAAAATAAAACTTTAAAGCCTTAAGTAAAGGGTTTATTACTTTATTCTCATTTTTTAAATTATTAGATAGAAAACAGACTTGCAACAATTCTAGGAAGAATTTATCTTTATACTTTTATTCAGAGAGGAACTAATTATTCCCATTGTGATAATGTGAAATTTGTCGTTTGGTTCAGTTTGTTGTTATTTTTAGTTTGACCTCTTGCTCTATGACTTTCTATTTTATTTTATGTATTTATTTTGAGACAGGGTATGGCTCTGTCACGCAGGCTGGATGGTGAGATCTCGGCTCACTACTACCTCTGCCTCCAGGGTTCAAGAGATCCTCCCACCTCAGTTCCCCAAGTGGCTGGGACCACAGGTGCATGCCACCATGTCAGGCTGATTTTTTGTAGAGACAGGGTTTCACCATGTTACAATCAAGACTGGTCTCAAATTCTAGAGCTCAAGCAATCTGCCTACCTTGGCCTCCCAAAATGTTGGGATTACAGGTGTGAGTCATCAAGCCGGGCCTTTGATTTTAATTTCTTTTAATTCTGTAAAATAAAACTTATCACTTGGCTTTCTTCATTTTTAATTTACCTTGAACCTCTAAAGTTGTTAACGTGGTTCAAAATTTGATGATAAATATTGAGTACCCTTGGGTAGGGAGAATAATGTTCAGTATATAACATGTCAGTGAACAAACATTATAAACACTTTGCCATGGGTTTGGCTGAAATGATTTTAACAGAGCTTCCTAATCATATACTATCTGATAATCATATACTATCTTTGAACAAGCAAATAAATAATGTATTTTTTAAAACATCTGAAAGGCAGTTTTTCACAACTAGTGTATAATTTGGATCAAGATGTAATGATATACTTGGAAGAATTCACTATTTCAGTTGAGATTTGTATGCTGTACTTCAAACTAAATTCCAAGCATTGCCATAAGTTTCAAATTTCATTTATTGTATAAGGATTGGGAATATGGTAGAATTTAAAAAGCCTCACGAGTTTTTTTTTTTTCAATTACATTACAAACAAAGCTCTACTTAAGAGAATCCTTTCTTTTGTACTGTCCCTGAAAATCTAGAGGCTACTATGTAGTATTTACTATCCAAAACTTCCTTTTTTCTACAAGAAAAGTTTCCTTCGTTTCTTTCATGCTAATAGTTGTCTTTCTCACTTTCATTATGATGTTTAAAGAAAGATAAGTAAATAGTATTTATTGAACATCTCCAGCATATTTTTAAAGGGTTTAAATGAAAAGCATGTTGTAGGTAAATAATCTATTTGTCACCTTGTCTGATGTAATTTATACTAAAAGTACTGCAGTATACGTAGTGGGAAATATGTATATTATTTTTATCTACATTCCAGGTTCAGTTATTTGATTTGAATTATTTTGTATATAAATATATGGTGCACTAGTTGTTAGTTTTTGAAATATATCATGGACAAACAGAACAAAGGTGATTATTTTAACACTATAAATATAATTATCCAAAACTTTCCATTAGCATTTGTTAAATAACATTATGGAGCCTACAAATAATTCTCTAACAAATGTGTTTGGTCTAGTAGAGATGTCCAAATTTCTACCAAAGAGATGCTGTTATGTCCGCAGTAGACAGTTTGTGTGGAGATCCAGGGGCCCAGCCAGGTACTCTAGTTCTAAATTCCTTTTCCCTTTGGTGTGGTCTTCTAATTTATTTTTATCAGAGGAAAGCTAAGAGAATTATCATGTGTCTTTTTGTGTGTGTATGCCAGAGGTACATTTTAAGAATGGCTTTCACATTCTACAACTTGTCTTTTTCCTCTTCTAATTTATGGGTTTACAAAGTAGGTCTATATTCTTCTTCTTTTCCCTTTTCTCTTCTGATTTGCAGGAGTAGATGATGAGATGATCCTTACAGGTTGAAAAAGCCATAGATTTAACAAGCATAGAGGCACTTCCTAACTCTATTGTGTAGACTCATCATCCTTGCTTGAATGAGGCATACTAATCAAGCAAACCCAGCTGCCGCATACCTTCAGCATATCATGTGAGCATGAATATCCCAGGACATCTTTGTGTTCCACCTTCACAAATGTCTTCTGAATAACTCTGTCTATAAAATTCTGTAATCAGAGTCAAGACATCAGGCTAGTTTATGTTGTGGATGAATGTGACTTTCCAGGGGCTTCTCCTAGTCCTAATTGCAGAGAATGTGACTTTATCAAGAAAACTACTGTTGTTGTATTTTATTGCATACTCATAAGTGTTTAAACATACAAAACATAGTCCAAAGACTGCATTTTATTTAAATATTTTTCTGGTTACAAATTACTAAAAGAATAGATGTATAGCTTTTGTGTACATGTTAATAGAATAGGTCAATTATATATGTCGAAATCATAAAACAATGTTTGAAGAGTTAATTTAGGTAAGTTCAAAGTAAAATTTTATAAATGTGGGCATGAATAAAAATACTGACTGAGTATAACTTGAGGCTGAGAAAGAAGTGGCCATGCTAGAACACTGAGTGATTTTTACTGTACTTATTTTATTTCCATTAAAAGTATGTTAACAATTTCCCAATTTTTAAGTAAGTTGCTTAGATTGCAGTTTCCACAATTGCAGAAGTGTATTTGGAAGTGCTGTAAATAAATGTTTGGCTTAGAGATTTTTATCTCCTTTTTGAAATTGTTTAAATTTGACCATTTAAGTGTTAGTTTTTAAACTCCTTTGAGTGAATTTTGTTTGATAAACTGCCTTGAAAAACATACAAACAGAAAAATACATAGGACAAATTTTAATAATATAGTAACATTCTATTTTCATTAGGATATATTTATTCTGAGATAGAAAGGGAGGACAAATTAGAGTGGTCTAATGATCTCAGCTCCAATTCTCAAAATACCCTTCATTAATCTTTGATAAATTTATTCTAATAGGCTTACAAACAATTATTCACTCTGAGTTGCAGAGCAATCAGTTACTTATTCTTTAGATCTCTTTATATTCCGGCCTTCCCTCAGAAATTCCCTGGTTGCTAAAAAAAAAAAAAAAAAAAAAACAAACAACAACAAAAAATTACCTTTTAGATTAACAAAAGATAGAAAGTGGAAGTAGCTTATTTGCAAGTAATCCATGTGTGTTGTTTACATTTAGATTGTTTTCTAACTTTTCTCATTAGATAACCCTACACCTTTAATCTATGGAGTAATATAAAATTAAAATAGTTCAGAATTTCCCCCAGTCTAGTAATAGAGCTTCAATGTTTTTATGTCTTTTATAAAGGGTTAAATGTCAACATAGGAATCATTTGTTTTGGCTCAATAATCCCAAGATGATAAAGAAGAAAGAGATAAGGGGAAAGATAAATAAAGATGAACAGGATAAACTACTTTCTCTCAAATTTAATAGTTGTTTGTTTTTTTTTCTTAAAATTATTCTTTGAAAGTGAAAGTCAATTAAACAGTAGGAAATTTTCTCCTCAGTAATCTTTATTTTAAAATGCCCTAGTGAAGACAGCTGACAGTTGTAAATGGTAAATTGTAACATGATAAGTAGAAAACAATATAATTTCTTAAAAAATATTACTGCAGTAAGGAAAATTACTGTGCCAAGTGCAGAAAAAACAGATAAATGCTAATCTTTAATCACTATGTAATACCAACCACGAGACAAGAGAAATGGGCAATTTGTTTTAGCCTTTATTTTATCCTCATTTACCACTATCTCATTGAGGGAGAAAACATAAATCTATATAACTTTTTACAAATTCTTTTCCAAGTTAAAATCCCCTAATACCATGCCTGTTTTAAAACTTTAATCTACATAGTAAAAGGTACAAACTAAAGCTCAGAAATTTGTATTATCATGATCATAAGGGTTCTTATTCCATTCAATATTGTTTAAAATGCTTTTGCTGGTTTGTGTGAAATAATGGCATACTGTGTAACACGGCAGGATGCCATTGTATTACTTTCTCTTTGGAAAATCATAGTTAAACTCGTAATTTCTTAAACACAACATGTACATTATCAATGACAATCAATATTGCACATTTTCTATAAAAGAGAATCATATGGATCAAATGTATGTAAACAATGTCATTACGACCTTGAAGTGCAGTGCAGGCCTATGATCTTCCAAGACACTGTCTGATGTTCCAGACTGTATCTCTGAGTTAACTTAACATGTTCTGATGAAGTTTAGAATTCATTGTTTCATAGATAGGATGAATACTGTACCTTTCACTCCATTAGCTACTGCCAGATTCATTTCGGATTTGACGTTCCCTATCTAATTTGACACCAAATAGCTAATCTCTTTACCCTTTAAATTTCTGATGTGTCATATTACATTACATTTCTTCTGTCACCTTCCATCACTATATATTTTGTCGCATAGAAAAGCCAATGTGATTTGACATAACACAAGATGAAGGGATCCAAGAGACTTAAAGCAATGCTACTCAGTGGAGCAGAAATGTGACACATTGCTTCAAATGTGCAAATACTCACTTTTCGAAAAGTAGATATCTGCTAAAAGCAGGTGTGTAGGGTGATCCATAATAGTTAAGGAAAAAGATATGGATTTTACCTTTTAGTGACAAATTTAAAACGTTGTGTTGCCCTACATAAATAACAGAAAAATTGATTCGAAGTGACAATGACCAGAGAAAAATTAGTTTGCTTCTCTTCTATTCTGTGTGGTAAGCATTCTCCTAAACTCACTAAATACTCCACCCAAATGCCTCTCATAGTTTTGTCACTTTATTTTGGATGAAATCGTAAATAACTTGCATAAGTTTACTTATGACCAAGTAAAAATTGTCTTTTGCATTCTAATATCTAGAATAATAGTAATAGTAATAAAATACACTGAAAAGAAATAAATTTTCACAGTGCTCAAATAACTTTTTTTCTCATTTTGAAGTTCTGTGTGTTTTTATAATACCAAGATATAAATTGGTGCAAGGTCAGAAATATCCATAAACACATACAATTTAGCAGCTCATAGGCAACCCAGAAGCACCTTAGAAGCCATGATTCTGCGTCTTTTCACAGAGATTATTTTTCAGTTTTTTGAATTGGGCGTTCACAGTGAATCTATTGATATATTCCATGAACAAAGCCTAGCATAGAATATAGAGGAATAATTTACAGTTCAGAAGCACGGGTAAGGTTAATATAACTGTGGCTAACATATATTTTTTAATATCGAATGCGCTGTATCTGAGTCCACATTCTATAATTGGAGAATCCCCTATACAGTTAGTTTGGTGGGTCATAAAGCCAGTATTCCAGTAAAGAGAGTACTGTATTAAAAAACTTAATCACCATCTAGTTGGAAGCTCAAATATTGACCAGGAAGTATGAATACAAGAATATGAATTAGGGTAGGTCAATCTGAATTAATCAATGCCAAAAAAGAAGCTAACAAAAGGATGAATACATAGATTACCTTGGAGGATAGTGATGACATCAAAATCTTATTTTTATTAGTAGCTACGGCAGAAGCACCCGAAGTTGTGCTGGCAGCATGACCAGTGCCCAGTTTCACATATGGCACTAGAGCAAATTCTGAGCACACCATTCAAAGGCAGTGGCAGTGTGGTCTTTGCCTGACCGATCATGGTGAAATAGCTACTGAGATGTCTAGCTCCTCCTGTCCTTTCCCTTCTCTCTTAGCCTGTTTCATCAGACTTGCATTAAATATTCTGAGCTACTCAATATACTTTCTATTTATTTCCTTTCAGTTTAACTTCAGCCATTTTTTCATTGTTCCATTCTAATAATTCTGACTGATAAAAAACTGGAATATATTTTTTAAATTTGCAACTTGAAATAAAAAATGGACAAATAATTTAAAAAGCTACTTCTAAAGAGTACAAATTTTAATGGATATTAACAAATAAAAAAACAACTCTCCTATTGTTTTACAAAGTGCAAATTACATTAATGTAGAGATGTCATCTTACTTTACACATTAGAGACTTTTTTTGATAATATTGAACATATGTATTTCTTAAAAAGACAACAAACTTTTGATCTACCAATCTTCGTGGGATTCTCACCCATAGAAATAAATGCATTAATATATAAAGGTAAATACATGATAAAGGATGTTTAGTGAAATACTATTTGTATTATGAAAAAATTTAAAAAGTAAATGCCAGAGGGGAAAATTTGAACATATTGTGGCACATCAATTATGTGAAATAATCTGTAAATTATAAATGAATGTGTTAACTTCATTTCAGATGAATAGATACATCTAAATTTGAGCTTTTCAGAGGAAGAAGCAAAATGACTAACAGTATGACAACATGGTCTGTTTTAAGTACAACACAAATATTTATATTTACATTTAATTTTAAATATTTCCATCTATATTTATGCTTGCATTTGATTAGTTGGTATGTTTTATATATGTACAACTAGATTAATTTAATGTAAAGACATTATTATAGTAATATTTTTATTAAAAATCAAAAGGAAATATAATAACAAGGCTTACATGGAATACTATATAGCCATAAAAAGGAACACGATTATGTCCTTTGCAGTGACATGGATGGAGCTGGAAGCCATTATCCTCAGCATACTAACATAGGAACAGAAAGCCAGCACCACATGTTCTCATTTGTAAGTGGGAGCTGAACAATGATGAGAACACAAAGACACAGGGAAGGGAACAACACACACTGGGGTCTGTGGGGGTGGCAGGCACGAGGAGGGGGAGCATCAGGAAAAATCGCTAATGCATGTGGGGCTTAATACCTAGGTAATAGGTTGATAGGCGCAGTAAACCACCATGGCACACGTTTACATATGTAACAAACGCACATCCTGCACAAGCACCCTGGAACTTAAAATAAAAAATAAAAAACAAGGTTTACTGTGAAAGTGTGTAACTAAATAGTACTTAGGGGAAAAAAATATGGCCAGTGAGAATGAAAAATCCCAGTAAGAACTGGGTGTAATGGTCCAGTATTACATTTCTGGTTTATCATGACTTTGTGTCCTTTTCTCTGTTTTTAATACTTGAATCCTTGCCTCAGAGGTATCCTCAATTCCCTTCTGACTTGAAAGACACTGAGTTTTGTTGTGCAGCCAGTTTCAGGTTAAGGCTCTTTGGCATGCTACTAATTGCTAATGAATTCATGGTAAAAAAAAAACTGCCTGTCTGATTAAATCTAATATCATCAATTCCCAGCTCACTGTTAATGTGCTACAGTGTAGCAGTCTCGGATACCCTTTTTACTTCAGTTTGGATCTTGCATATTCTTATTTCACGTCAAGACTAGCAGTTGCCTGGCTTTACTTCATAAATATAATGTGAAATCTCTGGATTTAAACACTTCCCTATTATCTATACTCAGTTCTATCCCTCATAAAGGGAATAGCTCACACAATTCGATCAGCCTCAGTTCTTTATTCTGGAACCATTTGGTCTGCCCCAACACATTGAATAATCAGGGTAAATATGTGACTATAATTCCCAAGTGAAAATGGAAAAATCATATCTATATAAATTAAAATATAGTTTAATGGCTAAATATGAGAGTATACTGATTAACACAGGGCAATGCTAAAGGTATGCTCATTGAAAGTACAAAACATGATATTAGATGGGATCTCAAATCCAAAGGAAAAAAGTATATACTTTAGGAAGTAGGAGGCTTGCATATATTAGTCCAGATTGATGTTATTTTTTGTCATTGTAAGTACGATAGATAATATTCTATTAGTAGGACTAAATGTTATCCTTCCAGAAGAGCCAGTTTTCTACTAGAAATTTATTGAGCTCCATCAATAACACAACTTCAAGGAAAGTTTCAAAAATACTGAAAAATGTTTTAGAAATAACAACTCATGTTATCACCAAAAGCATGTAAATAAATGCACATATATCTGTCTTCAAGCTGTTTTATTTTGTAAAATAATGTAAAATTTCAAAAATAATATTCTTTGAGCATACAAAAAATGAGAATTTTTATTCAATAAAGAAATCTACATATACACCCTTGGAGTCATTTTAATCAACACTTTTCTCACAACGATAATGTAACAAACAGTGAATGTATGGGAAACAACTAAGAATTTTTTTGAACCACTCACAGAATGTAATTATTTTTTATTACAGTTAAAAAGAAATTAAACTTTTTAATTAGAAAGTTACATTGTAATTTGAACCTAAGCAACTGTTCATAAAATAGCCACCTGCACTGTCATTAAAGTAAAAATAGATTGAATTTAAATTAAAATAAACGTCTTTTTAAAAACCACAGCTGGGGTCCTAACACCATTTTCTCCATAAAGTTCTCCTAAAATGAAAGCTCTAAATTCTTGGGATCATATTTTCCATATTATGAGTTAGCAAATTTTTTCAAAAAATATATACTTCTTTCTATTTCACAGCTTTAGTATTACATTAACTGTTTTTAGCTGTAAGATTCATTATCCAAAGGAGTGATTTCAACATTAAGTGCCTGAGAATACCTAATCTTTCCATTACATGAAACAAACAAACAAACAAACAAACAAACAAAAAACCTGGTCGAGTAAATGGAAGAGTCTGTGATGCATTGATGCATATTTTAATTCAATTATAGTGCCAGTGACGGAATGACTATTACAGGTTAATAGTGCTATTTTTTCCGTTAATGGTTTATCTTTTTTATTGGGCCTTGTGAAACAAAGTACAAATAAATGTTTCACAATGAATATTTTTAAAAGGTATATAAAATGGTACTATAGAGTTTAAGCTTGAAATGTTACACCACTGATAATGAAAAAAAAGCATATAAATATTCCATGAAGAAAATAGTGAGCTGCTGGATAAATTTGAAGCCTTAAAAAAATTATGATTCAGTTAAAGCATCTTGTTAGTTTTTGTGTACCTTACTAGAAAAGGCAGCGTTTCTGTCTTAAAAATTTGAAACAAAAGTCAACCAGTGAGCAAGCAAGCATTTATATATTTTAGTGAAAGTTGTATGCTACCACCATTTATCTTGAAGTAATTTGTATGCAATTTCAACTGCTTTTTTTTTTTTTTTTTTTTTTTTTTTTGAGACAGTTTCTCACTCTGTCGCCCAGGCTGGAGTGCAGTGGTCAATCTCAGCTCACTGCAACTTCCGCCTACCAGGTTCAATTGATTCTCCTGCCCCAGTCTCCTGAGTAGCTGGGATTGATAGGCACATCCGGCTAAGTTTTGTATTTTTAGTAGAGACGGGGTTTTGCCATGTTAGCCAGACTGGTCTTCTGACCTCAGGTGATCCGCCTGCCACAGCCTCCCAAAGTGCTGGGATTACAGGTGTGAGCCACCACGCACAGCCTCAAATATATTTTTAAAAAAGAATTAATAAAAAAAGAAGTACAGAGATGAATGTGTTTTAGACCTTCCAAAAGGAAAGGAAAGGAAAGGCCTTGTGCCTGCATCATTTCATTCAATTTCTAGCTCTTATGGACTAACCCGTAGTAAGGTGAGAAGTGAAGGTCAAAAGGTACTATGAGTAATTTCACTTCCAAAACAGACCAAATGTTGTCATTTCAGAAGTGAGTAGACAGGAGACTAGAATCCACTGTTAAGAATGTCTCACAAAGAAAGGAAATGGGCTTGGAGTAATGAAAAAAACGTTGAACAGAAGAAAAAGAATTAGATTTATATTAAAAAAGAAAAGAAAAGAAAAAGAGAGGTTAGAAGAGATAGTATATAGGAGTGAGACAGTGAGAAGATATTCTATTAGAGTTTCAGAAGATATCTCCATTCTGTCTCGACTGTAGAAAACAGAAAAGAGTGAATGTGCTTGTAAATGACCTTAAACAGAGAGAGATGGACTTCCTTTTATCATTTGAAATGGGAAGCCACACCCTCACCTCTCAAGTCATCTGTTTCCCCCCTCCTCCCACATCCACCTGTCCCTTGCCTCTCACCAAGTACAATGTGTGATTAAAACTTTTTCAGCAAGATTAGTGGTTAATGGAATGTATATTAAATTTAAGAGGTGAGATGGGCCCGGCGCAGTGGCTCATGACTGTAATTCCAGCATTTTGGGTTGCCAAGGCAAGCAGATACTTGAGTTCAGGAGCCCAAGACCAGCCTGGTCAACATGGTAAAGCCCCGTCTCTACTACAAACACAAAAATTATCCAGGTATGTTGTTGTATGCCTGTAATCCGAGCTACTTGGGGGGCTGAGGTGGGAGATTGCTTGAACCCCTGGGGGCAGAGGTTACAATGAGCCAAGATCGTGCCACTGCACTTCACCCTGGGTGATAGAGTGAGACTCCACCGCAAAAAAAAAAAAAAAAAAAAAAAAAAAAAAAAAAAAAAAAAAAAAAAATTAAAAAAAAGAGTTGAGATGGAAATATTAATTTTAAAAAGATTTTATTGTAAGAAAGAAATATTGTTGAACCTTGAACAACACGGGTTTGGACAGACTTAGTCTACATATATCTTCAATTTTTTCAACCAAATGCGGTGGGAAAAATTCAATATTCAAAGAATACAAAACCAATGTATATGGAGGCCCAAATTTTTCATGTAAGTGGGTTCCACAGGCTGACTGCAGGACTTGAGTATGCGGATTTGGGTATATGCAAAGGTTACTGGAACAAATCCGCCACCTA
>NC_045455.1:54245219-54343319 GCF_002776525.5 Piliocolobus tephrosceles
TATACATATATATAACACATATACATATACAGTTGTTTCTCAGTATATATATACTGTATATATATGTTTTTAACTGTATATATGTATATCCAGTTGTATATATGTACAGTTTGAAATTATTCAGAGGCCGGGCGCGGTGGCTCAAGCCTGTAATCCCAGCACTTTGGGAGGCCGAGACGGGCGGATCACAAGGTCAGGAGATCAAGACCATCCTGGCTAACACGGTGAAACCCCGTCTCTATTAAAATACAAAAAATTAGCCGGGCGTGTTGGCGGGCGCCTGTAGTCCCAGCTACTCGGGAGGCTGAGGCAGGAGAATGGCGTGAACCCGGGAGACGGAGCTTGCAGTGAGCTGAGATCCGGCCACTGCACTCCAGCCTGGGCGACAGAGTGAGACTCCGTCTCAAAAAAAAAAAAAAAAAAAAAAAAAAGAAATTATTCAGAAAGGTATAAAAATTTTATATTGGTAATATATAAGATAATAGAAAAAATGGGAGTGAAGAAGAAATTTCTATTTAAATTTAAGATTTTTGTTTGTGAAGCTATGTATGGGTTCTAAATGTTCAATATTTGTATGCAATAGAAAGTCAGATTACTTTTTACTAAAGAAGGCAATTATATCCTCCTTGCTGAAATATGGATTTGCAACAGATGTGGTCTACTGATGTAGACAGAAAGCAGTAGAAGGGAGACCAACAAGGAGACCTTTGTAGTATTTCTTTCAAATAATTACAAGGCCCTGAATAAGAACAGATGAAATAGACTAGACTCAAGAAAACTCCTGAGATATAATAAGCACAATTTATAAATCAATTTGATGTGGTGATGAAACAAAGGGAAGATGAAGGAAGCAGTGAAAATAAAGAATGATTAAAGGACTTTCTGCAAATGTTAAAAATTTAGTGGACTATTTCACTAAAAATGAGAGAATATGTGGGGCCCAGAGCTATGTTTTTTTTCCATTTCACAAAGCCAAAGGCTTTAATATTATCTTGTGTACCACACATTTGGGAGTTAAGAAATACTTACTGAACAATTAAATAATAAACAGAGAGGAAATTTTCACAATCGAAGTATCAACTAGATAGGGAGTGTTGATGGATACAATTAACAAAATTGATAATTTTTTTCTTCTTTTAAGTAAGTGATAGCAATATAATTCTTGAAGAAAATTCTTACTTTTTTATGGCAATAAATTTACATTTATTGAATCACAAGTGAAAAGTGCTAAATTTCGAGGGGGCTTTCTAGAAACAAATTTCCCTTTCATAGAAATTAAGTTTAAGCATTCTCAGGCAAAACCAATTTTCTAAACAGTATGAAATATCAAATTTATGTGTCATGATCCTCTTGAGAGGCTTAAGTCACTGGAGTAATATATTGAAGGATGCTGTGTGAATCAGGAAAAGTTAATTCTACAGTCAGAGCTATCATAAAAGATAGCCTGAGCATTGCATTGCTGAGAGAATTTAGACAATTGAGCTCAATTTCGCTTAAGAAATTTCAGGTGATTGAAACAAAAACACATGTAGATTTTCACTTGAAATGTAAATTTACTTTTTTTTTTTTTTCTTTCCAATTTGCCTTGCTGGTATTGAATAGTAGTGTAGATGTGAAATCAAAGAATTTCTTTGATTAGGTAAGAGTGGCAAGGAAAAGAAACAATCAGGCAGTTTATGGTCAGATTTCTATTTTAGTGATGGGTGCTTGTAAAGACTGCTAAAAGTCCAAGTGTAGCTCCCTATTTAGCAGATGAGAACCTATGTATGCATTGGGGAGAAGAACGCTTAGGTTTAGAAGTGTTGATGTGGCCCTTCATAGTTACATGTGGTGCTTCATTTCTATTAAACACTTAAGCCAGAATGTGAAACCTTTTCTTTTCAGAAAAAACTGCCAAGGATCCTTGGGCAGTGATTTATCGGAGCAGTAAGATGAGAGGAGAACAACCCTGCTTGTAGTGCACTAGATAAATGAGGGTTCCCTGAGTGCTAAAATTGCTTGGCATGTCTGCACAAACCAAGTTACATTTGGTAAATTATAAAAGAAAAACCTGCATTGCAAAGTCCTTAGAAGGCAGTATCATGTGATGAAAAAGACTGAAGTAACTATGGAACTCTGGACAAGTTGTTTAATCACTCTGAGTCTTATTTTATCATGTGTATAGTAAGTATGAAAACACAAAACACACATAAGCTAACATAGACAGTTGTCAGGGTTAAAAGAGGTAATGCAAGTGGAGCATTTAGCAAAGTACAAGACACTAAGCAGACATTTTGTCATATAAACACTTAGATTGTTTTTCTTTTTTTATTAAACATAGCTTTTTAACCTTCATTTTAGGTAATCATGTCCTAATCATCTCCTGTCAATATGATAGCCTGTTATTATTCAGAATCAGGAAACAGCAAAACGAAAATGTAAGAAATGATAATAGCAAATGGAACAGGCTTATTTATTTTCTAATTTTAAGTACCAGCAGGACTATGTTATTTATGAGCTTTTTAGTTGTAAATATGGCAAAATAAGGTAAAATGATAACTTAAGGGAAGGTACTTACCATATTTAAGACATTATCTGTTTTTTGGTACCTGAATAAAGTATGGGAGTCCCAGCAGCCATATGTTATCACATACAACACTACTGATGAAAATACTTAAGGCAAGATAAAACAATCAAATTTCAAGAATTTCAAGTTATAACGCAGCAAATGAAAAGTTGAATGTGGTTAGAGTTCACAAATGCATAACTAGCTTTTTGAACAAACTGGATCTGACTGTAGACAGAGACTCTCAAACTACTCACCTTCTCACCTGATATTGTTACACAGTCGTTCCTCCATTTCCACTGAGGGTTGATACCAACCTCTGTGGGTGCCAAAGTCCCTGATATAAAATGGTGTAGTATTTGCAATCAACATGAAAATCCACCTTTATACTTTAAGTCATCTCTAGATTACTTACCGTATTATACACTTCACTTCTACATTTTATTTCACTGATGCAATGTGGTACTCGGTGTGCAGAAAACTTGTTTTATTTTTTGGAACTTCATAAATTTTTTTTCTGAATATTTTTTATCTCTAATTGGTTGTCCACACGTGCAGAGCCCATTGATACAGAGGGCTAACTGTGTTTAAATTTGCCCTAGGATATAATTTTGTGAAAATTTATAGCTTTTCTAATCACTCTCAATTACATTTAGAAAAACAGTGAGTGATTTTGTTTTTAGTGGAAGTGTTTTTCAATCTAATGTAATATAAAAAGCTAAATATTATCTAACCTAAACATCCTTCCCTCATCCGGATTGATCCCACCATAGGCCAGAAACTAGCAGTGAGTTTCTTCTCTTTCTCCACCTCCTCCTTCTCCAACTGACAGATTTTAGATGCATATAGCATATAATTATATTATATATTATTTATAATATTTATTATAGGCGTAATATAATTATATATCAAATTATATATAATTATTTTTATTTTTGAGACAGCCAGGTGGGACGGGGCCCTGGAGAAACTCCAACCAGCCCGCCCACTGAGTGGAGCCTTGGGATGTTTGCACCCTTTGCAGTTGGGAGGAGTCTGGCCCCTCCTCTTCCTGTGTGGAACATGAGATTCAAAGAGCAGGTGGGAAGCAGTCTAGCAGGGACTCTGGCCTTAGGAAGGATCTCTGTTTCCTTTTTTTTTTTTTTTTTTTTCCATTTTCAGCCAATAATACTCTGCTTTACTCACTCTTGAAACTGCCTGCAAGTCTAAATTAAATTTTCATGGCATGGGATGGACAAGAACCTTGTTTTAGCTGAACCAGCAAAACTCCTGCAATATTTTTGGCACGCAATATGGAGGCTCGGGAAACAGTAAGTGTAGTGGGGACTCAAAACCTCTCACAGTGGTTTCTAAGCCTTTTCATTCTCGGACTTCTGAGTTTAGGAGAAACGGCACAGCTACTCCCTGTTGCTCCTAGGGGTGGGGAACCTTTTCATGGTGTTCGAAATAAATTTTTGGTGTCGCCAAGAAATAGCACTCCAACATAAATTTAATTTTCTCAGCAAGGTAATTGTACTTCTACAGAAGGGTGTGACTCACAGATGGAGCAATGGGGAGAGCACACCTGAATCTGGGAGGGGGAAGGGGTTCTTAGTCCTGATGCAGGTAGCCCCTACTGCTGTGTGATTCCCCTATTGGCTAGGGGTGGATCCCACTGTCTAAGCTAATTCCAATTGGCTGTTTTTGTTTTTTTTTTTTCCTAAAACTTTACATATGTATATTTAATAAAAATGCATATAAAGGTATTTTAAAGATGCTAAATGAAAAAATCTTATGAATAATGAAGACAGAGAGTGAATAGTTCAGACGAATATTATTTTGACCCTTGAGTATACAATCTGCTCCATAAAAAGAGAAAACAATTTTGTTCTCTGTCTTGAAAACAGAACTCCACTGTTAACTCTTCTCACAAGAGTCAACCTCTGAGAGGTCGTTCTCTATTTTGTAGCTTTGCCCTGATTTCTTGAGTCATTTTAAATAAGTCATTTTTTTTTATTATACTTTAAGTTCTAGGGTACGTGTGCACAACGTGCAGGTTTGTTACATATGTATACATGAGCCATGTTGGTGTTCTGCACCCATTAACTCATCATTTACATTAGTTATATCTCCTAATGCTATCCCTCCCCCCTCCCCCTCCCACAATAGGACTTGGTGTATGATGCTCCCCTTCCTGTGTCCAAGTGATCTCATTGTTCAGTTCCCACCTATGAGTGAGAACATGCGGTATTTGTTTTCTATTCTTGTGATAGTTTGCTGAGAATGATGGTTTCCAGCTGCATCCATGTCCCTACAAAGGACACGAACTCATCCTTTTTTATGGCTGCATAGTATTCCATGTGTATATGTGCCACATTTTCTTAATCCAGTCTGTCACTGATGGACATTTGGGTTGATCATAAGTCTTTGCTGTTGTGAATAGTGCCGCAATAAACATACATGTGCATGTGTCGGCTGTTTTAAAGAGAGCAGAGGTGGAGTCGGAGCGGCAGGGTGAGTAGTTTGGTGGGAAGGACGGTTACAGAACAGGTGACTCAGGATGACTCAGGTCAGCGCAGGTGACTAGGGGTGACTCAGGACAGAGCAGGTGACCAGGGTGACTCAGGATGGAGCAGGTGATAGAAGCTAGGAGGGGGTTGTTTACTAAAACTAGGGACGAGGAGATGAAGAGAACTAGTAAGTTAAACTTTGAAATGAAGAACAAAGAACAGGGGAGCTGAACATACTGATACATTGGTTCTTTGGAGAGGATCTCAGAACTCATTGTACTTAACAATTTATAGGCTAAAACCTTTGAAGAGGAATTTATTATGTTCTACAATTGCCTTTGCAAGGCTTTTTCCTTCCCTTTTTGAGACTGGGCCAGCAAGCAGCAGCTCCCAGCCATTCCCCACTTTGTGCTGGGGCTGGGACACATGACTCAAGGCTCCCACACAGCCGGCTGGCTGGTTCCCACCAGGCACGGGAGCTTTCTCCTTCCCCTGCTAAGGGGTTCAGCTCTATGGGACAGGCATTTTTAAACTGTTTGTTTGTTTTTTCTTCTTCCCCTTCTCTACCCTATCAGCAGTTAACCCTTAAAAGTTTTTCCTTTTTTTTTTTTCCTTTTAGAAGACATGTTTACTGGGCCAGGCTCCCCAACTATGACTGTACTCTCTATGAAGTTTTGATTGTGAAAAAGGATTTGTGGGGTTAGTCTTGGGCTGTGGCCAATCTGGTGTGCTTTGCATGTCTGTATGGTTCCTAACAAACTTGTAAGCCTCCATCTTGTTTTACGTCCTGGGGACATGGCCAGAAATGCTTGGCTCAGCTTACTTTAGCAATCCTGCCTTAGGGGATGAGCCCTTTCTGCTTGGATATCTGCATGTTTTCCTAGCTCTGTCTTTCAAAGGACCCCACCCAGTGGCTGGGTTTCTTCTGCCTGTCTGTGTATGTGCTACGGGTGATGTCTGTAAAAAGAGCTCTTATTAATTTGACTTAACGACAAGCACTTGGATCTAATATTTTTTTAAGGGAAATTAAAAGCTGTGGAACCTTTCAGTTCACGTGACTTTAATCTTTGAGGAATCAAACAGTCCTAAAGACTATTGGCAGGATGCAGTTCAGATGCAAGGTTTGCTAAGTGTTTTGAGGTTACAAATGGCTTTTGCAGTTTTGAGAACTAGTTGACTTGCCAGCTTCACAACTGGTAAGGCCTGGGGACATATGGAACTAACCACACCCTTAATTAAGAAGGCAAACCTCAGCCACATTTAGCACTCAATTAAAGCAACTTACCACGTTTTACCTTAAAGTTAAAAACCACTAGGAGTTACCATTTATAACATGTAATTTAAACTATTAAAAATAGATTTACATGCAAGGGGAGTAAGAAAATAAAATGTGCTTTTTAGTAAAAGGTCATAAGAAGGCATGGAAATGTAAACTTTGGCCTAGGGTTAAAGGATTGTTTTTTGAGTGAAATTAGGAAAAAGCTGAAGGTTCAAAGAAGTGATGGAAGAATTGTGGAAATTGATCTTGCAGAAGAGGTTCTCTGTGTGAACATACATTTAAAAAAGGGTGTTATATGGCTTTTCTGTAAATTGAGCATTGAAATAAAAGCTTAACAAGGTTTTCTTAAGGTGCTACTCTGCCCTTTGGCAAAATTTGTAAAAGGTCATAAAATGTTTTTGCATCCTTAAAATTACTGAGTCATCATTTTGGCAAAATACATAACTTAAGATAATCTGGAATTCTGTTTCATAATGTAGAAAATAAAAGTTCCTCTTCAAAGTTTCCCTTCTTATTAAAGAATACATCATAAGGGGTAAAAATAATAGTTTCTTTTAAAAACTAACTTCTTTCAAGCCCCCTTGCTTTGTGCTAATAACTCTTTGTTAAGCCCTATCCTATGTAGCTGTTAAACATGCTCACAGGCACGTAGCACATTCTGTGTCCTTGTACCTTAACCGAGATGTTTGTGCTGGACATGCTCAAGCATGTTCCAAGTCACAGCCTATGCCCCTTCCCTATTTGGCATAAGCAACTTCCTCTTTTCCTTTGTCTTTCCATTACTTTTACTTTTTTAGAAAAGTTTTAAACTGTTAGCCAATCAGATTTTAGTTTAGATTGTGAGGTCTGGCTCTAGCCAATGAAGACAGGACACAGGAGCAGGGACAAACTGCATAAGGGATAAAAATTGCTTCCCTCCTTTGTACAGGTGTGCTTTCACCATTGTTCCATCTGCGATGAGCACTCTTTCGGCAGAAAGTAAAAATGGCCTTGCTGAGATAATTAAATTTATGTTTGAGTGCTATTTCTTTGCAGCACCAGGGAACAAGCATTCTATTTCTAAATAAACATTTTTACATATAACAATAATATCAAGTGTTTTAAACCTCAAACACATAACAGCCTCACCAAAATCAAACTTCCATTTCAAAATTGTCTTTTCTGACACCCAGCTTTTCAGATAGTTCAGCAGGCTGCTGAGGTGTCCAGAAAAGAGAGGTAAACAGAATTATTTGACATATTTAGGTATGTGGGATTGCCAAAATGATGTTCAGTCTTCTTTAGGTTATATTTTTGAGAATAATGCTAAATATGTTCCAAAGTTGTATGGGATTTCTAAAATTCTAATGTCAGTATATACTATCAATCATAATTAAGGTTGTTATTGTTTGCATCAGTGCAATAAGGGTTCTTTTTTTTTTTTTTTTTTTTTTGCAACAGGACACAATTGGAGGAAATGGTTACTTTGTCAAGGCTTTGACTGGAAGGACATGCTTCCCTTTAAGGAGTCAATCTCAATTTGCAGAGCCAAAAAAAGCCCAAGGGGGAAACTGGCCTCATACCGTCATCTACGCAGTCCCTGTACACACTTCCTGACCTGTGATCAGTAATGAATGTCTCTTTCTAACAGGTCGAGGAACTCCAAGTTTATCTTGGGACCTTAAGAGGAGAGGATCACCAAACTCACAGGTATTTGAGGATATAAACCCATGGTTGGGTTTGGCTTTAAAAGGTCTTATCTGAGATTCCTTGTGAAACAGAATTCCAGGAAAGCCAATCCAAAAGGCCTGTGTAGAAATAATTATTGTTGCTGCACTTTATGCAAATAATCAGGCCAAGTATAGAACGGAAGTCTGTTTTGCAAGCCACTCAGTCCTATGATGATTTGCTTTTTAACAAATATGATGACAGGAGAGAGGAAAATCATGTTTCAAAACTTATCATATATTTGCATTAAATTCTAAACTCACTATTTGTTTTTAAGTTTTCACCTACATTTTACACCAACCCTGCTTGTTCCTGGTGAACCAACAGCAACCTCCAGCTGCAGCTCAGAAAGAACACACGGGATGGGTGATGTAGAATCCCGAACAATATTCTAGTTCTGAGCAATTGTCCTGCAAATCCTGCCAGGTGATGGGAATAAATAGGAGTGAGGTTTCCTTTTGGGAAAGTAAGACCAAGGGAGCAAACCAAAGCCAAGCACCATGCACCCAAATCTTAGCAAGCATGACTATAGCCACCAGTTATCTGGGTATATTGCAAGACATCCTTTCCTCTCCCTTGTAAGACATCCTTTCCTCTCCCTTGTTGGAGTAGGACTCAGTTCCACAGTTTCACCTTAGCATTCTGCTTATGATAAGGAGTCCACGCAACCCCCTGAGACACATTTTTGTCCCAAACTCAATTCTGAGCATCAGGTCAAAGACCTAGGAAGGAAAACTGGATCTGAGGGATCCAGAGGCAAATGATAACAGAGGTTAAAAGGCCAAGCGCAGGTGAGCATGGCAGATTCCTGATGATTAAGCCAACCCCAAGCTTCCTGTTTAATGGATAAAGGCCACATTAATATCCAGGGCATAAATGAGGTCTAGGGAACTCCATGGCTACTGAAACAGTAGGTGGGAAAGAGATGTAGGTGAAAGCGGGTAATTCTTATTCTCTAGGCCTCCCTGCTTCATGGGTGCAAGCCATTTTTGCACTTAAGGAGGTGCCTGCCAAGGTTGCTGGAACTCGGGGGTGCAAGGACAGAAGAGGGAAAGAGGATGCTGTTCCTTCTTTCCCTCACATACCCCGAGTATCTGCTAGGAAGAGGAGGGAACCAGGGACGCCTGCTCCTCTGTTTCTAGATGGACGACCTCAGTCTGTACCCTTTTCAAATGCATCCTGAACCCCTGGGACTCCTTTGAAAAAGTGCCTTTTTTTTTTTTTTTTTTTTTAATTTCTTCTCCTCAGTTCTCTCTTCACTAATAGGTAACTGTGTCTCCATATTACAAGATGCGTCCTCCAAACTAGAAATAATTAATTTCTCAAAACTTAAACTGTTTGGCTCAGGATTGGGCTTAGAGGAAGGGAACCCAGGAGCCCAATGTGCCGGCGAAAAGGTAAAGGATTTTTTACCAGTTGAGCTTTTGGCCTCCCTCTCCCTGTGCAGACTGGTAAAAAGCCGCAGAATTTTTGAGCTGTCCTTACCCTTCCCCTTGTTTCATTTTGATACATGTTTTCTGATAACCAGCTTTGTTCAATGGTCATGCAACCGGGGCTTCTGACCATGGTGCCTTCTGGAAACCCTTAGATAGGCCTCTGAGGGAGATCTGATTGAGGTTTCCCCAAAACAGCGCCCCTTGTCAGCAGGAAGCAGTTAAGATCGGTCTTTGTTCTTATCTTCAACCAACAGCAGTTAGATGTACTCCTTTAGAGGGGGAATTTGCCAGTTTGGGGGGACTCTCTGGAGAAACTCCAACCAGCGGGCCCACTGAGGTGGAGTCTTGGGATATTTGCGCCCTTTGCAGTTGGGAGGAGCCTGGCCCCTCCACTTCCTGTGTGGAACCTGAGATTCAAACAGCAGGTGGGAAGCACTCTAGCAGGGACTCTGGCCTTACACAGGATCCCTTTTTTCCTTTTTTCCCTTTTGACCCAATAAAACCCTGTTTTACTCACACTTTAAATCATCTGCAAGCCTAAATTTTTGTGGTTGTGGGATAGCCAAGAACCTCTACAGCCAAACTAGGAAAATTCCTGCAACATAATTATATAATATTTAAATATTCTGTATTTATATATTTTAACTTATATTTATGTATTTATATATTTACTTATATTTATATATTAACTATATATTTATATATAATATAATTATATAATCTCATATTTTATATATACATAAGATATATATAATTACATGTTACATATAATCTTATACAATTTTATGATATATATCACTATATATATATATATATATATATATATATCCCTAATAAGATTATATATACACAAGGAAATAAGGGAGTCTTCTCAGCTATAACAGGGGAAAGGAGATGAGATTCAGGAAAGGTCTGACTGACTAATGTGGTGGTTATCTAGAATCTGTGTCCACTAATTGTCTCTCTCTTGTTGGAACCCTTATGGGATTTAGATGCTCCTCATTATTTGGTGAGTGTATTAGGGTTCTCCAAGGGGACAGAACTAATAGCACAGATGTATATGAAAGGGAGTTTATTAGGAGAATTCACTCATGTGATCACAAGGGAAAGTTCCACAATAGGCCAGCGTCAAGCTAAGGAGCAAGGAAGCCAGTCCGAGTCCCAAAACCTCAAAAGTAGGGAAGCTGACAGTGCAGTCTTCAGTCTGTGGCTGAAGATCCCAGAGCCCCTGGGAAATCACTGGTGTAAGTCCGGGAGTCCAAAATCTGAAGAACTTGGAGTCTGATCTTCAAGGGCAGGATGCATCCATCATGGGAGAAAGATGAAGGACAGAAGACTCAGCAAGTCTCCTCATTCCAGGCTCTCCTATCTGCTTTATTCTAGCCATGCTGGCAGCTGATTAGGTGGTGCCCACCCAGATTGAGGGTGGGTCTACCTCTCCGAATCCACTCACTCAAATGTTAATCTTTGTCAACACTGTCACAGACACACCCAGGAACAATACTTTGTATCCTCAGTCTATTCAAGTTGACACTCAATATTAACCATCACAGTGGGCCTTCATTATTGGGCTCTTTTATGAAGAGTTTCCTTGAATCTTTTGATTCAAAAGTTTTTCTTCTCCCATCTCTTCTACCCCAGTGAATCCTCTTTCTTAGTGAATAGTTTCTGCTGATGAATTCTAAATAGCCTGGAGGCAAGTGATGGATCACGTTGGCAAAAAGCGTTCATAGTTTTAACACATCTGCAATGAAGGATTTCTTTCTGCCATTTGAATGTTCAGGTGAATGGAATCCACTCTATGGTTTTCAGCCTTTGGGTCTTGGACAAAATACAATTATAGGAAAGTCACAGGTTATCATCTTATTCCATCACCTGTATAACTTTAGGAGCTGTGAAGTGGTCTACCTTGAAGGAAGAGTAAAAGATGAATGACTGAAGAGAGAACACAGCGAAAGGCAAAGAGAAAAAATCAGAAGAAGAAAATTAAAAAAAAAAAAAGGATTACTGGTAGTCCCTTTCTTGAAGCCTAACTATATTCTTGCTTTTGGAATCTATGAAACATCCTTTCAAGTCATGTTTGTTTTATTTTTAATTTATTACTTGAGTTACTAAATTAAATTAGGTGATTGTTTTATTCTTGCTTTTTTAAATTGCTATTGTTTTTTATTTTTGTTTTTCTGTAACTAATAAAATTATAGAAACAACAAGGTTCTCTGTTAAAAAGAACTTCTATATTCTCTTTTTGCCTTTCAAGTTGGAGCTGATCATTCTGTAGAAAGGTCTAAAATTAATTTTAGAAAAGAGTACTCAAGACAATAGACTATTATTACACAGATAAAAAAAGTATTTAAAATAATTTTGATAAATATTATTTAAAATTTTTATAAACAATTGCTGGGTTTATAAACTATGTCTGTGTTTGACTATTTGGAATAAACAAATTTAGCATTAATCTGCATTTAGCCTTCATATAATCTTCAAAATCAACTATTTGTGCCTAGGTATTCATATTTATTTCCAAAATTTCATAGAAGTCCTAATTATTTGGGAGTAAGCTGTCTTATAAGATCCATCAAAGTAATTAGAATACAATATGGAATAAAGGGTATATTCAGCCCCAAAGCTAAGGACACTATTAATATTGACATACATCGGCAGCATCATTACAGTTTAGTAATTTTTTACTTTTAAAATTTTTGAACCTACGCTGAATAAATATAGAACTTTTGTAATTCCCTAAGTATAAATTAATTTAAATTATATTTAAAATACTTTGCATTTTCTTGACTTTTTCTCAAGGAAAATGTATTAGATCGGTTTAAAATAACTAACATAAGAAATACTTCATTTTTGTGTGATGCAGTTAATAATTTATTCATTGTGTATAACATACCACTGTTTCATTATCACATAGTATAATTTAAAATACCTCAATTTTCAACATATTTTACTTTGCCCTAACTTTTGGAGGGGGGAGGGGTAAATATTTCCTTTTCTCAAAATCTTAAATGGTGATTACAAATATTTTTAAATTTATCAAACATGAGTTAGAAATTTCCCAGATGTAAATACCTTTACAAATAATGCTTTAGGTAGTAAAGGTGCAAATCATGTGGCAGGCATGAACTATTTTCTCTGAGTCTCAGAACTCTTCTGATGCTGGAGTAATTCTTATCTTTATTTTAGACATAGAGAAACTGAGGCAAAATGTCACAGAACTCACAAGTGGCAGGTAGGACTAGAAGCTAATGTTTTCAAATCCCAAACCTGTCCTTGTTCTCTTACTTAACACACCCTCTTATCTGAAAATCTATAAAGAGGAACGTGTTCTATAAGGTATAATGCATGAAGAAGTTAAAAAAGAATGTGTTTTTTCTGTATAAAATCAGCATTTTAAAATAGTTTCAGTTCGAGTGGCAGGGAAGAGAAGAGCAGAGAGAAATCATTTGAAGAAAATATAAACATTAAAATCTGTGAAGATGGCATTGATTTTAAAAATCAATCTCAAATTTTTTTCTAATTTTCCATGAAAATAATTTTAATGACATAGGAAGAGTTTCTCTCCAAGAAAATTAGATTGATGATTAGATTAATTCCAAAATTTGTTAGGAGTTTTTATCTGAATGGAAACAGTGTTTCACCTGGGCTATGTGAATACTGGCACAAGAAGTCTCTATCTCTTCAGCATCTCCTTGCTTTGGTTCAAAGTCAAGGCTGGCTTGACTTTGAACCAAAGTCAAAGTCAATGGTGGGAGTCAATGGCTCCCACCATCAGAAAAGTAGACAGTATGGCCTAAAAATTATTTGCATACATGGACACTGTTTGGCGGGGAGCTAGATAAATATTTATTTTAGTTTAGCACTGTTAGATTAAATGCAAATTTGCTAGGTACTGGAGATTGTTTTAGCAGTTATGCTATAACATTTTCATCCTCAAGAAGTGATAAGGAGAAGAAGATTAAAAAATAATTCAAATAGAAAAGTATAGGATCAATAACAGCTAGCATTCTCTGTGAGGAAAAATTTTTGCTTTTTTTTTTTTTAAGATAAACTCTTCTTGTTTATTAATAAATAGGAAAAACATTTTGACTCCCAAAATATAACACAAAGCAAGAAAGGAAAAAAAAAATTGAAGATAGAGTAATAAGAATATATTGTGAAAATAGAGTTGGTCTTCTTTTAAAATTATTCTAGTTAATGTAGCTCCTCAAAGCATTATCATATATATTTCTTAAAATTGAAAGTAATATGTTAAGTTAGTGAAAGACAGTTTGAAAAGTTAAATTACCATTTAGAACAAAGTGGTATATTAAGTGATAACAAAAGTACAATTTATAAATAAAATATTAATCCATAAAAGTGTATTCATCAAACAGTATAACAACCAATATACAAAACAGCAAATACTCAAAGAGATTTTTATATAAATACTATTATACAAGAGAACTCTATGGTGATCCTCATTTAAATGGTTTGAAAGATGTAGAAAACAAGTAAGAAATGATAAAATTGAGAGATAAAACCAACAAACCCATTTTGTTACAATACATGTTTGAATGAATAAAAACATGAAAACCTTTTTCAATGAATAGAATATATATTTTCCCCTTATGTCTGTGTACTACCAATTAAAATATTGTCCAAATATTAAAAACACTCATCAGTATTAAAATGTGTAAGTTTTACAACTTAGAAAACTAGAAATATAAAACTTTCAAATTTTGACAACTTGGGAATTAATTCCCCATTATCTTAATAACCCTTGGATTCAAGAAGAAAGAAAAACTGAAAATATGTTGTTTATAAAGCAACAAAATAGAGAACAATTTATATCAAAATCTCTAGTATATATCTAAAGACATCAATACATTAACATTAAAAATAAAAGAAAGATCATTAGAATTTAATATTCATTTTAAGAAGTTATAAAAAGAAATTACTCTACCAAAATGGTAGAATAGAGAACAATAACGATGAAAACTCAAATTAATAAATGAAAATAATAGTGATAAGCAAGTACATAAAGAAGGTTGTTTTTAAAAAGAAACAATTACATTAATAAATCCTAATTAAATCAGTATGAAGGTAAGGGACAGTGCAGAAACCATACATGTACAAATATTAGAGACAATAAGAGACACATAGCTACATTCTTGAAAACGTAAATGCATAGGAATATGCTGTGATTTGAATACATACCCCCAAAAATGTGTTTTGGAAACATAATCCCCAATGTTTCAGTGTTAGGAGGAGAGGTCTAATAAGAGGTGATTAGGCCAAAATAATGGAGCAAATTGATTAATGTCATTATTGCATGAGTGGGGTCTTTATTTAGGGAGTGGGTAACTTCTAAAAAAAGATATTTCCCTCAACCTCTCTCGGTTTGCCCTTCCACCATAGGATGATTTAGCAAAAAGATCCTCATCAGATGCTGGCCCCTTGATCTTGGACTTTCCAACCTTCACAACCATAAGCCAATACATTTCTGTTCGTTATATATAACCAAATCTTGGTGTTTTGGTATAGCTGCACAAAACAGACTAAGACAAAATGGTATATGCAAGTTGATAAGAAACTTCAGAAAATGTGAAACAGAATGTATATACTCTAGTCTAATAAAGATGAGAAAAAATGAATTATATATAAGACCCCAAAATCTGGACTAGACCAATTAGAAAATCGATAGGGAATGTGGTTAAAGTGATGCCATTCAAAACACCAGAACCAGGTGAGTTTCCAAATAATTACTACCTAAACCTTAAAACAAGCAGACATTTCACTATTCTTTAAACTGTTTTTTAAGCCACCTATAAAAGTTGGATATTTCCCGAAATCATTTTATGAAAATAGCGCAAAGCTCTGTAGTTATTGTGCTTTATAGTTTTATTTTAAAAAATATATAGTCCAATTCAATATATTAACATATGCCAATGCTCTAAATAGTTTTAAATGCAACCCAACATTATACTACAAATAAATGTTTATGAATTAATATCTTTATCTTTAAAAAGGTAAGCACAATCTGAAATCAAATAATCCATGAACATAATTCAGTAATTGACATATTAATAAAGAAAAACTGTATTTTTTAGTCACAGGTACTTAAAAAGCATTGATAAAATTTAGCAAACATTCAAAATTAATAAGAGGAATCTAGTTAAAATATGACATTAATGTAAAAAAATAGACTCTGACTTTACATTAAAATAAAAACTTTCACCATTTTCTCAATAATTTTTATCTCAAATACAATGGGAACCAAAAAAAAAAGATATAATACTGCATTTTTTAATGAAGTAAGGATACTTTTCTAACCCTAAACTCCAATAATTGATGGTAGGCAAGAAACACATCAGAAATAAGTAATAAGAAAATGATGTAGAAAAAAATCTTAAAAATTTGGCAGCGGTATTGGAAAAAATGAGTATGGCTAAAACAAAACTGAGGCAACAATTGGATGTTCCATTTATACCCCCTAGCTATACAACCATTGGGAAAATCATTTCTTCCCCACCTCATAGGAGAAAGAAGTTCTTTTAAAAAAAATGCAATAAAACTAGCCTGTAATTTGGAAAGTTGACTTGGAGGACGACAGTGAAGAAGTACTATCTGGAAACAGAGCAAACTATGTGAAGGTCTGACAACTGAACACTGAGACCCACAGCCCCCAGCCAAACACAAACAGTCATGCTTACATACTCTTGGAGAAGTCTGGACAACATTGATGAAGAAAAATAAACTTAACTTTAAAGCCAAAACAAAATAAAAATCATCTATATACTGAATTATGGAGTTTCAGTGACAAGTTGACAGGTACAAGGGAACTTGCTCTGCTGACCACCACAAGTGAACTACTGAAAAGCCTCATGCTGCCTTTCAAAATTTCACCTCTAATAAGGATGGAACCTCAAGGACCACCAGGTAATTGAGGAAAACCCCCAATATAAAAGAGAAGTCAAAGCTTACTGTAGAACAACAGATGAAATAGAAATGGTACAACTAGTAGAAGAATACAGAAAAAATATTTCATGGTGATAAAATATTGGCCCAAGAATAATAATCAAATACTATTATAAAAATCACAGAACAAGAAAGGATTTTTGGAAATTAAATGATTTTTTAAAATTACTAAAAGTTTGAGATTAAAATTCTAGGAAATACCTTTGTAATTAATCAAAAAGAAAAGGAATGGTGATAAGATGAGAAAATTAGAAGATCAAACCAAGATATCTAATGTTTTCTAATATTAATTTGAAAAGAAGCATATCACAAGATTTCTAGCAATGAATATAATAAAAATTACTCAGAAATAAAGGATGTTTTTCTAGCTAGAAAAACTATGTAAAATAAATTTAAGTATATGAGATCTAAAAATGCCTGTAAGACAAAATACTAATCATACGACTTTAATACAATCTCAGGGAAAAATTGTGACTATATGACAGCAATGGGCTCTCTCAAATCCATTCAACACAGACCAATAACTCAATAGAAACATGGACAATGCATGTGAATTAAGAATTCACAGAGAAGGAATTACTGTTTTTAGGTATAAAGATTTTCATCTTCTTTCAAGCTAAAAAACGTGTGAATATAAAAAAAAGATATAGCATTTTTTACCATTCAGATTCCCCCAAAAAACTGATAAGAAATATTTCTAATATAAAAGGGGTATGGAAAAACAGTCAATACCATATGCTTGGCAGAGTTATATTTTCTTAGACCTAAATATTTGTCAGTATTGATGTGGATTTAAAATATCTACTGAAATAACATTTCATTTTCTTGAATTTACCTTATAGCTACAATTACACTTAGATAAGAAAGACAATAATCTTTGTGAAATTCTTTGAATTAGCAAAAAATCAGAATCAATCTATATATCTATCAATAGGTGAATGTTTAAGTGAACTATGACATGTCCATTATTCACTGTTCTAGTAAGTGCTAATTTGGTATAAATTTTAAGACATATTTATTTTTATTTAAATGAATGAATAATCAATGTGCTGAGAAATGTGTGCCACCATTTGTGTATGGAGTAAAAAAACACACAAATATACAGTTTTGCAAGTTTATAGCTTAAGGTTGTGATTAATATTTTCTGTCCTGGAGTCAGACCAACTGGCTTTGAATCCTGACTACCCTACACTAGTTGTATGACTTTGGAAAATTTATGTAAAATACCTCTTCCTCAGCTTTAGTATTTTCTACCTCCTAAGGTTGCTGTGATAGTTAAATATGCCAATTCTAGTAAATATTAGAATTCTGAAAATTATATGAGGAACTATATACTATTGTATGGTTAAATATATGATTAAATATATTTTGTGTGTAATAATATGTTGTCTCATGTTTTAAGTTGAATTTACATAAACAACTTTAAATATTTAGTTGCATTTGTTTCATGAGAGAAGGAATACTTCCAGGTAATTGTATTACTTGGGAATTAAATATTCAAACATATCTCTCAAGTTTACAAGTTACTTGTTCGTTTCTAGTACATAAAGTTAGAAATTCAACTCTACTAACTAGATCAAAGTATACTTTTAGTTTACATTTTATGGATTCTGGTCAAAAAATAGTTTCTAGGGCCGGGCGCGGTGGCTCAAGCCTGTAATCCCAGCACTTTGGAAGGCCGAGACGGGCGGATCACGAGGTCAGGAGATCGAGACCATCTTGGCTAACACAGTGAAACCCCGTCTCTACTAAAAAATCAAAAAAAACTAGCAGGGCGAGGTGGCGGGCGCCTGAAGTTCCAGCTACTAGGGAGGCGGAGGCAGGAGAATGGCGTGAACCCGGGAGGCGGAGCTTGCAGTGAGCTGAGATCTGGCCACTGCACTCCAGCCTGGGCGACAGAGCGAGACTCCGTCTCAAAAAAAAAAAAAAAAAAAAAAAAAAAAAAAAAAAAAATCTTAATGTATAAGGGCCTAAAAAAAAAAAAAAAATGACTAATCATATATGAATTCTGGAAACAGCTGTGTCAACAACACATCATTTTCTCAGTGTTTCTCACTGACAATTATTTAATCCTGAGGCTGATGATTTCTACTATACTTACTGTGGCTGCAGCTAGTGATTATAATGATTTATTTTCATATGTGTGCATATTCAAATACATGTGTATTTATATGCAAAACTTTAAAAATAATTTAATATCCAATAAAGGATGCAGAAGATGCTGGTAGTTTTAATGAAAGTTACTTTTTATGAAATTAATTTAAAGATAAGCAACACAAGAAATCAAAAGAAAAACTATATAAAACTGAATTTATGAACAACTTGCTATTAAGGGAAAAGCTGCTTAATCATATTGTGATTGGTGCTTTTATGTTTTCTTCATATGACATTGCTAAAGTATATAAAATGTGGTATTATAATATTCCTTAATATAAAATTGATAAGAACTGTGTTGTCTCTTCTTTCTCCTAAGGATTCCAAAGTTCAAAAAAGACACAATCTTTCACTTTTTGTTTGTTTGATTGCTTTTTCTCCTAGACTGGCCAATATTCCCATTTTTACTGCTCTTTTACTATGTGACTTCATTTTTATATGGTTTTGACAGGCACCATTCTTCCATTTTTAGAACTACTTCAGTTGTGTGACTAAATTTGGTAATTATATTTTCAACAATTTAAATGAAAGATTCGTGCCAGTATGATATTTCCTCTGAGTCCACAGAGATTCCAAAACATATATTCTAGTTTTTATTCATTTTCAAAATTTAAAGTTTTTTCCTAAATTTCCATTGTTGTTATAACCACTTGCTTTTTCTAGAACAAAATGTTTCTAGCATTTTTCCATTTTTTCATTTTCCTTAAGTAAATACATGCATCTCTATATGTCTATACATATGCTTTAATCCTAATATTCTATGATAAGAAAACTTTTGTCATCTTAATCTGAACTGGTTTCAGGAATGCAAACTAAGGAACACAAGATAGATACACAAGAACACAAAGCAGAAGTAGTATAAGATACAAGACAACATTTGGAACCCTATAGACACAAGGCAGGAATTTCACCAAAGAAAAGTATAAAGCTTAAGAAGAACGCTCTCAGAGGAAATAAATGTGATCTAGGTGCCCAGTGCTTCAATGTGAAATGCTCTTGGCCAACAAGAAGCAAAATGTGGCTCCTGGACTCCACACAATGGGTGGGCAACAATTGCCAAAGTTAACTTTATGAATAAGAGAAGGCTAACAAATTCCAAAAACCCATCTTGGTTGTCACCTTATCTCACCTTGTTCTAAGATAACTTCTCTACATTTCTGAAGTTCACCATTTTCTTTCTTGAGTCCTGCTTCATGTCAGCAGCTGTGGCTTACTCTCCACTGATTTGCTACAGGAAGACACATCTCTTAACATAGAGTAATGGCCAGGAGATAATAATATAAAGAACTCTGTATGTAGCAAACATTACAAGATAAATATACATGAATTCAATTAAAATTAATTTAAAAAGTGAATGCCATATATTAAATCTGACCATTTCCTGATTCCATAGTCTAGATATCACATGAGTTTCCCAATGAACACCAGACCCCAGTTCCTAACATGATTCATTCATTCAAGTCTATAGTCTAATCTCTAGTCACTCAAAATATAAACATCAACAGCTTTCTTCTCTTGTATTTGTCCTGAAATCAGCAGCCTTTTATTGATCCCTTCATTTCTATTTTTAGATAAGACTCTTCAGGAATAAATTCAGGATTAAAATTTAAAAATTTAATTAAATTAAACTGACTTATTTTGCTTAATTTGGGTACCAATCAATATTCTAGGAACTGTAGACACAGTAACAAACCACACCAAAACAGATCATTGTTCTAGTGGGAGCAGATACATATTAAAGTAAAATAAGAACATTATAAGGCAGGTACACTACAAGGTATTAAATACTAAGGAGAAAATTAAGGCAGGAGAAGGGATTAAACAACATGGAGAGATGCAGTTTTAAAGAGTGGTCAGGAGAGGATTCATTGAGAAGGTAACAGTTAAATAAAAACTTGAAGATGGAAAAGTCAAAGATTAAAAACTAAAATACTATATGCAATTAGAAGTTCTACTGGATAAACAGCAAAGTATAGAACATAGTAGAGTTTATTTATAGAATAAATGACAGCTAAAATATATGATTAATGTGCCAAGCCCTGTTATAATCATGTTACTGGTACTATTTGTTAAGTTGCGTAACAGTTCCACGAATAGGCAAAAATATTACCAGTATTCCACAGATAAAGAAACTGAGGCAAAGAAAGTTTATGTTATTTGTTATTTGTTCAAGGTCACACAGCTGATCAATATTTTTCACCACAGGTGGTTTTCTTCTAGATCCCAGTATTTTAACACTGTAATACTCACCCTCTGAGAGGCAGAGTGATTTATATTCTGTGCACTTACTCCCATGAAGAAAAATTAAAATCAGACTAATTCCCACCCACTGATTTTGGCCTTGTCCTATTTGGTCTCCATTGAAAATCTCCACAACTGTACAATTCGCTGGAGAGTCTTTATCACAGAATAAGATATATTTTGTCCTCAATAATACCACATATGAGAATCAGCCAAGCAGTGTAAATGGAACTTTGGAACTTTCAGTCTGGCTCCTTTTACAGTCTGGTGCAAACATCAGAGGAAGATATGCATCTAGGTCATTTCTGAAATCACCATCCTGTGATCTCCATCTCCTTTAGGAAGGCAATTTTAGAAAATAATAGTCACACTCTGACATCCACACCTACATGTGCTGCTCCATCCTAAAACTAAAAATATTCAGAAAAAAGAATTTCCCAAAGGAAACATCCTATGGAAAAAACAAAAATCTTGTAATGCTTTCTGCTCCTGTGGTTTTTGACACAAAAATACTCAAGTATGCATGTGGAGGGAGACGGAATCTCTGTGGGTCTCACAAGCTGACACCACAGACCTTCTGGAGGCTGGCTAGGGACAGCCAAGTTCCCAGCTTTGGCAGGTGAAGAGCAAAGATGCCAAGGTGGCCCAAAAGGATTTCAGAAAACTAGTAAGTTGAAATCAACAGGGGAGAGAGAAGGAAAAGAAACATAACCAACAAAACATGCATGATGAAAGAGTAAAATGAAAATACAACAATAAATAATTAGTAGTAAAACCAAAATGAAGAGAAGGGATAAAGTCAAATAGATTATTTATCACCATAAATGCAAATGATTTAAATTCCCCTTATAAAATACAAAAACCTGAAGTATCTCAGAGTTGTTACAAAACAAAATCTGGCAGTTTGTTAATGACACATCAAATACAAAATGACAAGAAACGTAAAAGTTGAAAGAATGGGAATGAGGCCAGGCGCGGTGGTTCATGCCTGTAATTCCAGCACTTTGGGAGGCTCTGAGGCAGGTGGATAACATGAGGGTCAGAAGTTCGAGACCAGACTGACCAACATGGTAAAACCTCTGTCTCTACTAAAAAAATAAAATTAGTCAGGAGTGGTGGCACATACCTGTATTCCCAATTACTTGGGAGGCTGAGGCAGGAGAATTGCTTGATCTGGGGAGGCAGAGGTTGCAGTGAGCCGAGATCGTGCCATTGCACTACAGTCTGGAGGAGAGCGTAAGATTCTGTCTTAAAAAAAAAAAAAAAAAAAGGGAGTAGAAATAATAATCAAACCAAGTAAAGTCAAGTAAAGTGAATTTCAGAGCCAAAAGCAGGACAAAGAGAGAGAGAGAGACATTGTTTTATTTTGCTAGGCTAAAATGTCTCCTAATATATTTGTGGTAGTACTCTGTTATCTAAAACGGAGATAAACCGTATAAGTAAATCCTGACTTCTGCAAGTCCATAAAAATCAATGGAGTCCTACCATATCAGATATTTTAATGCTTCTTTAAACTGGAAAAAAAAAGTTTAATCAAAATAGTTCATAACTTAGCAAAAATTTTAAGAAGTACCAAAAGAATATAGTAAAAAATGTTACTCGCCTATTTCCCCATACTCCCAATGCCACCTTCACCACATCCCTGTTTCTCAAATACACTCACTTTTAAACATTGTTCAGCAGTTACCTTCACGTTTTTAATATGTGCATTGTGTTGTTTAATACTCGTGTTAGACCTCATTATTGCCACCTTGCTATAAGAGACAATGTGTCATTTTACTTTTTCCCTTCCTTTACCCATCAGACCTGTCATGAATTTTCTCAGTATTTTTCTATACAAATTTTAGTTAAAATTAACTTTATGTTATTATGCATGCCTTTAGAAATATTATGGTGTTACAATTGCAGTTATTGCAGTTTGGCTTTTCTATTTTTTTTATTAATTGCATTTTTAATAGGCTTTTGTGGTCTTTTGCTGTCTTTGCATTATTTATTTTTTATATCTCCTCATTTGAACTTTTAGAAATGTTTGAGTTACACCTCAGGTATTTTATTAAGTCTGACCCTTGACACTTTCTTTCTAAAACACACTCTTTGGCTCTCCTGCCTTATCTAAACTGTTTGCCCTCTGTTCCTGTAGTGAACCACCTTTCCTGAGGCTGCCTTTGACTCCAGTCCCAATTACAGGTCTTCCTTAAAACACATGCCAATAATTTCAGAGGAGTGGGTGTGTGGGAGGTCCCAGCATGTCTGAAAAATGTTTTATAGTGTTTTAATCAATTGGTAGGTTAAGAAATTATACATTTCAGAGTGGAAGAGACAGCATCCCTGAGAAACATGAAAGCATTGCTCCCTTGCCCTCCAGTGCCTAATGTAGTTATTGAAAAAGTTAGACGCTATTTTGTTTGTAGATAACCTGTTTTGTTTTGTATTGTTTTGTATTGTTTTGTTTATCTGTCTAGCAGCTTTTATGTGTTAGTATTTCCCCAATTTTACTACAATCTCATGAAAATGCTCCTTGTGATGTGTGTGCATTTGTTTATTTAATGTATAAATTCTGATCTGGAGAGTACTGTAATTTTTCTCTTGAAGATTTCCACTATTGTTTTGCAGATTTTCTTCTTTCAATTTTCTCTATTTTTATTACTTACAGAAAATTGTATAAATCAGATGGTGGATTTCCTGAAAATGTTCTCTGTATTTTTGCTCATGCTTTTTACTTCTCTCTTTTTTCCCCTGCTTTCTGGGAGATGTTTGAACTTAATTTTTGACAATTCCCAGTTATTTCATATAAATATCTATAGTTATATTTTTCAGAATTATTTTTCTCAGATTTTTCCCCAAATATTCTCTTTATTATAGATACAATCTTTCCTGGAAATTTGTTGAACATCCTAATTAGAGTAGCATTGTTTAAATTTTATTTTATTTCATGGATAATCCCTGTTTCCTCTAGAGTAATTACTTTTTGATATCTATCCTTCATTATTTTGTGTTGCAAACTTTCCTAAACTGTCTGGTTATCATGAGTTAACCATTGGTATATAAGAATAAAAAAGCACAAAAAACAATTAAGAACTTAGTAATTTAATGTCCCTTATCAATCAGCAAGTCTTGCTTTAGGTTAATTAACTCTAAAATACCAAAGCTTGGAATTTTGTCCTTTGGGGTCACTGAAATTCCCCAGTAACACTCGTTATCTACTACGTAGGGGTATAGAAGTCCAATTGCTTGGACACTGGATATAGTGAGGGGACACGTTTTCAATATTAAAAATTTCAAATTACTTTTCAGCTACTAATCTCATCCTTTGAAAACAACATTTGGCACCTGGATCTCTCAAGGGGCTCTAAGAAAAACCTACTTTATTGTTCACACACCTTTTGTCAAACAATCTATTTTTCTTCTTTAGACACAAGGCCTTACTGTGTTGCCCAGGCTGGTCTTGAGCTTCTGGGTTGCAGGGATCCTACAGCCTCAGCCTCCCTAGTAAGAGACTCTCTTCCAGAGAAAATCCCATTGACGTTCTATTTTCCAAAGTACATAGAAATCCACAAATTATGAAAAACTTGAACAAAGAGCTGATGAGATTAAGATATAAGTCATGCTCATGAGTCTATCTGAAGGAAGAGCTTTCATAAAAAGCAAAGAGTGAACAGTGAAGGGAAAGACCTTGATGTAGGACCCTGTCATGTTAAAGGAATAGTGGTAAAGATGATATGCTTAAAGTAGAGAGAGAAAGAGAGAGTGGTGAAAGATCATAAAGGGTTTCATAGACCATTGAGAATGTGATTGTTAATCTGATAATGATGGAAGTGCACTGGAGAATCTTGAGTAGGTGAATAATGAGATCTTTTGGCATTTAGAAGGATCAATCTGGTTGGTATGTTATTTGTTAAAAATAGAGTTCACAGAGGCAAGGACAAAAAGGAAAATCAATGATATAATTCTGTACCTTAAAAAATAAATGTTTTTGGCATTTATTTAACTTTATTGTACAGTTCATTATTATGTGGTTTTCTTGGTTAAACCTTTAAATAATATAAAGGAATCTACAATCAAGATTGAATGTTTTCCATCAATTTAATTACCATTTCAGAGCTATGGAACCACAGAGCTTTGAGAATTTAATAAGACTCAAACAACTTCCTCAGACATTATCAATACTAATAGGATGACGGAGTTTGATTAAATTCTGTCTCTTCAGAGTCAGTGTTATTTCACATCAATTTAGTTACTTATGGCTATAAACAAAAAAAACAGTGTAAATTTCCCACATGGCTATAAAAGAAACCACAATGTATACTTTAGTGCCTATTAATAGTATGGGCATTTTTCTTGCCATAAAATGTTGCATTAATTTTGAATAAAAGTAATCATCACCTTTAATTAGAAGATTGGAATTTATTATAGATGTGTTGAATAAAATAATAAATACAACTATTAGAAATAATTGAAAAAGTAGAGAGTAATTTGGCTAATTTAGAACAGTCAAATGCAGGTGGTTATTAGAGGACATTTGGAATGGCTGAATTGCAAGCTTAAAAACATATTTTGGAAGAACAGCCAATGAAATAAGTTGTAAGGCCACAATATAAAATAATGAGGAATGCAAAGAGAGATGCTAGGGTCTGTAATAAAAAAAATAAATGAATTGACAAAAATAAATGAACTGACAAAAATAAATATATAGGGCTCAGAAATCAAAGGCAGTTAAAAGGACAGTAAATGGTTAAATCAGTTCAGTGGTCCACAGAAATTAGACTAGAGCTCAATTAATGTGGATTATCTTGAACAGACGGGGTCTCTATAAATAGAAATTCTATTTGAGGCAGTTACCATGGAGAAAGCACCTGGTCCTATTCTTTCCAGAAGAGCCTTGTGATATTATTCTAGGGGCTTTCTTTATATAAAATATCTACCTCCTGACCAGAATAAACTTCAGAATTTGTGTGTTGAGGACAATTATATATAAACATTAACAGTTAAATTTTATCTAAAAAGATTAAAGAATAACTGAATATATAAAAAAAAACAAAAAATGAAAGAAAGATAGCTGTAACTAACAAATATTTAAAATGGTAGCAATAATATATCATCCATAAAATTATATATGAGAATATAAGTCAAAGATATACAACACAGAATACATGAGAAAATAAACAAAAAAGGCCAAGGAGCAAATACTTCTGATTTTCTATTTGAGTTAGATCTCAGATGCAAATAACATAAACAGAAACTGAACTATTCTAAGACAAAATATGTTTGTTAGTAAAATTATACATAACTTATAGGATCATTGGTAGATAAATAGATTTGGGGCTGTTTCATCTAAATGACAACAAATTCACATGACAGAAGACCCTACTGCCACTTCTGGGCACCAGACTCAGTAGCTTGCTTGCTGATACTGGCACTGGGTTTGGGATACAGCAGCTTGCACCCCCTATACCATTGGTAGTCCTTGATTGTTGTTTTCAGAACTTTTATTGCCTTTGGAAACTCCAGCTAAAGAATATATTTTTAAAAAATGGAAGTACAAACAAATATTAAAAAATATTTTGTTAATGAACACTGAAATAAAACAACTTTATAAAGTTTTGTAGTTACTATGTTGAGAGAATGCACAATCCCCTTGAATCTGAAAAAAAAAAAAAAAAAAAAAAAAAGCCGTAAGAAGAAAGAAAATTTGTAAAATGACAATAGAAGAAAAGGAGATAGTGCAGCTGAAGAAGAACATAAAATCTTGAAAATAACTGTCATAATATCCATCATGGCCAAACACTTACTGAGTTAAAAGCATACTGAATATGTACATTAAAATTCTGATTCTGATTAAAAACAAAACAAAACAAAAAAACACAACCAACAAGTATTTCTTTAGAAAAAAATTCTGCCATGTTTTGTGTTTCAAGAATAACAAAAATTTGGACAAAAAAATCTCATTTTCTTCAAACTGGCAATTTCTTTTCTATATCACAAAACTTCAGAAGAAAATGAAGCAATCACTATAGAATGTTTTAATGTGCAGGTTTGTTACGTAGGTAAACCTGTGCCATGGGGGTTTGCTGCACAGATCAAACCAGATCAATACCAGGTAGGTATTAAGTCCAATATGCATTAGCTCTTTCCCTAAGCTCTCCCCTGCTCACCCTCCCCGACAAGCCCCAGTTAGTGTTGTTCCCCTCCCCATATCCGTGTGTTCTCATTGTTCAGTTTCTCGTTATATGTTAGAACATGCAGTATATGGTTTTCTGTTCCTGCATTAGTTTACTGAGGTAATGGCTTCCAACTTCATCTACATCCCTGGAAAAGACATGACATCATTCTTTTTTATGGCTGCATAGTATTCCATGGTATATATGTGCCACATTTTCTTCATCTAGTCTATCATTGCTGGGTCTTGGGAACAGGTCCCCCAAAATCTGGCCATAAACTGGCCCTAAAACTGACCATAAACAAAATCTCTGCAGCACGATGACATGTTCATGATGGCCATAATGCCCACACTGGAACGTTGTGGGTTTACCGGAATGAGGACAAGGAACACCTGGCTCTCCCAGGGTGGAAAACCGCTTAAAGGCATTCTTAAACCACAAACAATAGCATGAGAGATCCGTGCCTTAAGGACATGCTCCTGCTGCAGATAACCATTCCAACCCATCCCGTTATTTTGGCCCATCCCTTTGTTTCCCATAAGGGATACTTTTAGTTAATATAATATCTATAGAAACAATGCTAATGACTGGTTTGCTGCTAATAAATACTTAGGTAAATCTCTGTTCAGGGCTCTCAGCTCTGAAAGCTGTAAGAACCCTGATTTCCCACTCCACAGCTCTATATTTCTGTGTGTGTGTGTGTGTGTCTTTAATTCCTCTAGTGCTGCTGGGTTAGGGTCTCCCCGACCGAGCTAGTCTCGGCAGATGGGCATTTGGGTTCACGTCATGCCTTTGCTCTTGTGAATAGTACTGCAGTGAACAAACACATGCATGTTTATCTTTATAATAGAATGATTTATATTCCTTTGGGTATATACCTAGTAATGGGATGGCTAGGTCAAATGATATTTCCAGTTCTACATATTTGAGGAATTGCCACATTGTCTTCAACAATGATTGAACTAATTTACATTCCAACCCACAGTGTAAAAGGTTCCTATTTCTCTGCAACCTCACCAGCATCTGTTGTTTCTTGAGTTTTTAATCATCATCATTTAGACTGGCATGAGATGGCGATCAGGCAAGAGAAAGAAATAAAGTGTATTCAAATATGAAGAAAGGGAGTCAAATTGTCTGTTTGCAGATGACATGACCCTATAGCTAGAAAACCCCATCGACTCAGCCCAAGAGCCTCTTAAGCTAATAAGCTACTTCAGCAAAGTCTCAGGATACAAAATAAATGTGCAGAAATTACAAACATTCCTATACATCAACAACAGACAAGCAGAAATCCAAATAATGAATGAACTCCCATTTACAACTGACACAAAGAGAATAAAGTACCTAGGAATACAGCTAACAAAGGAAGTAAAGGACTCCTTCAAGGAGAACTACAAAGCACTGTTCAAGGATATCAGGGAGGACACAAGCAGATGGAAAAACATTCCATACTCATGGATAGGAAGAACCAATATTGTGGAAATGGCCATACTGCCCAAGGCAATTTATAGATTCAATACTCTTCTTATTAAATTACCATTTCCATTCTTCTCAGAATTAGAAAGCCTATTTTAAAATTCATATGGGACCAAAAAAGAGCTTGCATAGCCAAGACAATCCTAAGCAAAAAGATCAAAGCTGGAGACATCATGCTACCTGACTTCAAACTATACTACAAGGCTACAGTAACCAAAACAGCATGGTTCTGGTATAAGAACAGGCACATAGACCAATGGAACAGAATAGAGAACTCAGAAATAAAACTGCACATCTACAACCATCTGATCTTCGACAAACCCAACAAAGACAAGCAATGAGGAAAGAATTTCCTGTTTAATCAATGGTGTTGGGAGAACTGGCTAGCCATATGCAGAAAATTGAAACTGTATCCCCTACTTACAGCTTATACAAAAATTAACTTAAGATGCATTAAAGACTTAAATGTAAAACCCAAAACTATAAAAACCCTAGAAGAAAATTTAGGCAATACCATTAAGGACATAGGCATGGGCAAAGACTTTATGATGAAATTGCCAAAAGCAATTGCAAGAAAAGCAAAAGTTAATAAATGGGACCTAATGAAACTAAAGAGCTTCTGCACAGAAAACAAAACTATCATCAGAGTGATCGGACAACCTACAGAATGGGAAAAAATTTTTGCCATTTATCAATCACTACAGAATTTAGGGCAAAATTTTTTGATCTGACAGTTTTGTATTCAGGCAAGCATCTCATTTATATGTGACAGACATAAATGGTGTGCTTTTCTATTCAGAGACATATGCATGTACCAACCACAAATATATAATTCTCAAGAAATTACATACAATAGAACCTTAAGAGGTAAAGGAATTAAATATAATTTTAGAAGGAATATTTGCAAAATTAATTTGTGAGGCTGTCTTCATTCAGTTTCAGATAAGAATAAAGAGTGTAAACATATGTTACCAAAGTGAATTATTGAAATGGAAGACAAACTTGGCCATGTTTAGTTTCACCATTTGCTCCTGTCTTCCACCTCCAGTAATAGTATATGTCTCAATCCTTGTCTATACTCCACATTTGAATGGTATAATTCAATTGGTTAAAACTTACAAAATAGTTTTCGAACATCTGTAATAAATAATTTAGATTATTTACACAGTTATTTATACATTGGTTAAAAAGATTTTACTATACACAATTCTTTGTTAATTCAGAGGTTGGATTTTATTTTATTCTATAAGTCTTTTTTATTATGAAAGAGTTTTAGTAATTACATTTTTTATCTTTCAATTTTATATTGGATAACCTGCTTCTTTTCTTAATTGAAAATGTTTTTTAAAATATCTTGTTTTTTAATTTTTAAAAATTTTTTCAGTTACCTAGAAGGAAGATTTTGAAATAACAAATTCAAAATACACAATCTGATTTCAAAAACAGCAAAATTTTCAGAAAATTTTGAAAATGGCAAAAAAGCAAAAAGAAAAGATAAAAACATAAATTGTTAATAAGAATTCTACCTAGGTGATGTTTAGGTTCAAATTTTACACTTAATTATTTTTCAATGCGTCTACCTTACCTGAAAACTAGACAAAATAACATTAATAATAGAATTGTGTGCAATTTTATATGAATTATAACTATAACCACATGATGTGAAACTATTATTTGTAGTGGACAATCAATAAAGAGTAATCACAATGAAAATTGTAGCTTTCAATTACACATTAATGTTATACTGGAATATCTGAAAGGCATGGGAGTGACTACTTATCTGAGGAACTGAGACAATTACATTATGATATATTTTGGTTTGTTAAGACTTTGTAATTTTCCTAGCCTTTCAGGATATCATCCTGCTTATATTGAATGATTACTAAAGATCAATGCCACATGCATTCAAGAGGCTCAAATGAGAGGATTCTGTGGGTCTTGTTTTCCTTTGAGCTATGCTAGCAACATACAATAGTTACTCAAACACTAAAAGAGGTCAAACATTTCTAGTTGTATCCATGTTTATTGTCCTGTTGACATAAGCCATTTAACAAATTATGTAAGAGCATTACAATCTGGTCAGAAATTCTAATAAATTTTCATTCCAGGCTTGGAAAACTGCGCAAAACCCTTCAAGAGTTATTGTCAGTTACTAATATATCAAATTGGATGAACTTACGCCTACGTATTATTTCTATTACTCACTTTTATATTTGTTGACATTAAAGATATTATCAAAGTATGATCTCAGTGGCAAAAATTCTAAGGATTTGATTAAGAAACTTGGAAATGTATTTCAGATTCCCTTATACTAAACAAATATTTATAGATGATCATATGAGAGATAGTTTATTAACAATTGGTTTTGTTCCATAGTTTACCTGTAAAATCAATGATACAGTATATTCTTTTTGCTATCATCAGAGGAGCATAGATACATTTGTTTCATAGTAAATACATTTTTATTTTTATAATCTTGGCACTAAAATTTAAGCTTCTCTTCTATTGCAATCATGTTGGAAATAAATATAAAATTTAAATAATGCTTCTATAGATATCAAATATGAACAATAACACTTTTTGATATTTTGAACATGCTTTCTTAAGAGCCAATGGGTAATAAACATGTGCATTATTGAGTTGGCAAAAATAAAACATCCAAATAGTATTTCTATAATTTATGAGGAAATTCAAGGGCATCTAACAATCTTGAGAAATGAGTGGAGGTTGAATTTGCTGCTATACTTAGTTCAACTCTGAGTAGATTTTTCACTCACACGTGAAAAAATTAGGGAGGGCAAATAAAGAAATAAATACATAAATATATTCTATTATGTTCCCATAATATCCTTCCAAACAGCACAGCCACTTTCTAGAGTCTGTCATCAATAATCTACGCTTTGAGAAAGGCAGATAGGTATGATTCTTCTAGTTGAAATGCCTTGGTTAGAAATCATCTCTCTCTCTCTCTCTCTCTTTAAATGAAATGCTTATTTTTTTTAAAGTAAGTTACATTAAAATCCCAGTTAGAGAGGTAAATGTTTGCTTGCTTGTTTGTTTATGGATCTTCTCTCATAATGAACTATGCAACAATGAATTTCAACCCTCTCTGGAAAATAGACAATATAGCCTTTGATAAACATCTAGGGCATCCTATAACATTCTTCTGTAGGCTTAGGGTGAAGCCTACCTTCTATATTTTCATAGCACTCCAACCCTTTCATGAACCTATCCTTCCATAATGAGATTCTAAGCAAACCATCTAATCCCTCAGGGTTTTAGACTCCATGCAAAGAAGCATGTGGCAGCTTCAGTTTTTCTATCTCTCATTAGATTTTTAGCAAGTGAACTCATATTATTTAACAGTATAGACTTCAAGTTTCCAGAGAGTAGGGGCAACTTATATTCATCACAACACTAAAGAAAGCTCTGGTTCTGTATTTTTAAAACAAAGAAAGAAGAAAAGCAGGCTTGCAGGAAAGCAAGCTTACATTTATAAATACAGTCAACCCTTAGTATTCGTGGGTTCTGCATCTATTAAGTTTATCAATCGTGGATTGAAAATAGTTGGGAAAAAGAGGGTGGTTGTGTCTGTACTGAATATGCACAGACTTTTCCTTGTCATTATTCCCTAAGCAATACAGTATAACAACAATTTATGTAGCATTTACATAACTAGTATTACAAGCATTCCAGAGATAATTAATTTACATAACTAGTATTACAATGCTAGTATTACAAGGATTCCAGAGATAATTGAAAGTATATGAGAAGATATGCATTGACTATATGCAAATACTGTACTCTTTTATAGTGGGGACTTGAGGAGATCCTGGAACAGATATCTCATGAATATTGAGGATGACTATGTAATTTGCATTGCATAATTAGCTATGTTACATGCAATGTAACTTCCACAATCAGAAAAATACATTTAAAGTTCATGACTAACACTAACTGAAATTAGTAAAAATGTTTAAAGCATTCAAAAAATAAATAATCTCTGACTTTTAAACTACACACAACCTGCATATGGAAGGATGCTAGGCTCTACTTTATATTAGTTAATAACTGTACAATTATACTTGTTTATATAAGAATAAACACATTAAGTCTATTTTGTATCATGGGTGCTTGTATAAGATTTCATAGAGAAATTATACTTTTCAGGGTTCTTTGTTAAAAGCAACTAAAAGCTAATTAAGCAAATATGACTTCATGGGGAGTGTCAGAAAATTCACATTATTGACATAAAGGAAGTTAGAATAGGTTTTAGAAAAGGAAGGAAAAGAAGTCAGGCAGAAGAAGCCACTCCCAAGTTGACATCTAATGGATAATCTATGTAGAGTGTGTTGCTACTCCTTCCACTGAAGTGCACTACCGTGATAGGCATGTCTACCACCAGACACTGTTCCTCTCTTCTGTTGACACCTCCTGTTAAGAATGAGTTCTAATCTCAGCTCTGGATTCACAAAGATTCATCTCATCTGAAAGCACTGAGTGGGTGTCTAACAGGCGGAGCCTTGATTATAATCTGCACTTTAGCTACCAGAGAATGGGGATAGGAAATACTGAACCATCTGGAACTTCTGTAATTAGGGTTAGTCCCATGCATTCCCCAAATATTAATGCTATCGAAGATTTCATGAAAATATAAGATTGCAATACTATGTAATGGATACTCTAATAAATGTGGCAATATTCATTGCTTATTTGATGTGATTTTCTGATTAATGGTAAAGAATAATATATTGAATTTTGCTTTTGATTTATAAATAGATCTTACAGAAATCTACCTAAAGGTTGATTAACATGTAGACAAAGATATCTTGACTATTTTGTTAGAGTGAAAATCCCTGCTTTTTTCTTTTAAAAGAAACAAGTTGCTGGCATATTATGGTATAGGCAGAACTAAACATATCTTAGGACAAAGTATATCTAAACTACCAAAGACAGATGCCGTGAAATATTCTAAAAAACAAACAAACAAAAGAACTAGATAAGGGACATCAAACAAGACCTACTTAAGCAAATAACATTTTATAATTTTCTAAACCGTTCAAACATTATTCTGTAATAAACTCTGAAACATGAAAATTATATTACCACAAACAACTTTCATCCTAAAGCACAGACTGAAACACTTTAGTTCTACCAATAAACGGATGTTATCTGTATGTAGTCCATTCATTTATAAAGACTTATCAAGATATGAATGGTAATTCAGTAAAGAAAGTTAAGTCAGCTAGTACGTTTGAATCTTTTTAGTCAATTTATTATTGGTTATGATAAAATAATGTGAAAATGGTAAATGATAACTATCTCACAGATGGAAAAGTATATGAAATCTCTAAATGCTTACATAACAATGAAAAGTCATTTGTATTTTATAGCACAGTTGCTGAGAATATAAATTCTGGGAAAATTAAAAACAAAAGACTTTTTAAAATTATATCAGGTGTCTATTGGTTAATATGGTAGAAAAAATTGAAAAAAAAGAGAAAGAAAACAGAAAAGAAAAATATGCTCCCCCAAGTTATACAAACTAATAATTTAAAATATATGACATTTAGGGGACCTCTCTTCTTTCCATCATCTTTTTTTAGTTTAATTTTCTCTTCTCTAAATTTACTTTTAAAAAATGAATTACTTAAAAAGATTGTCCATACATAATTCTTAGTCATTGTAGGTGTAAAATGTATTTGAATTTGAAAATTGATATTTAAATTTAAAACAAAATTTAAAGTGGTGTTAAGAATATCAAAATGTAAAATTTCCAAGCAATCATATATCAACTCAAACATGAAAGAAATCAATTAAAATGTTGAGATTGATTTTATGTGTATATTTAGTTTTCCTGAAATTATTTAATGATAATTTAAGGCTTTCTCTGAAAGGTAGAATAGAAACTTTATGAGTCATTTAAAATATATATATATATATATATATATATATATATATATATATATATATATATATGAAACTTTTACCATCTTGAAACAAATATACATCTGAGGCATATATTTTTTGTACCATTAATGTACATTCTAATAGCAACATTTGATTGATTACGTAAAGAAACTACAACACAAATGCATCACCTCAATTATGCCCAGGAGCTAGATTATCTATTTTATAGGCATTTTTTTCCCTCTACACAGAGTAATTTGACATTACTAAACATACACACAAATTCTTGAACTTGGACACTTCCGTTGCTTAATACACACATTAATATACTTTATATTTAAAAATTTATCCTAAAAATGGACACCATGTATTTCTGCACTGGTCATTTAAGCCTTATATGTTAACTTGTATTAATGATAATATTGTTAGGAACACAAATCAAGCGTGAAATACATGCAATTCTTTCTTAATCCCTTTTTGTAACTAACCTTTCACGTTAGAGTTTTTCCACTATCATAATTTTGATTACTTTGATCAGAGGCAGAAAAATGAACAAAGGGTTAGCACTTGAAAGAATGTATTCCGTCAATTTACTGAAATAGATTGTTTGTTATATACAATAGCCTTAACATATATTACTGTAAAATGGTACTGACCTTTCTTGTTTGTACTAACGGCAAGACAGAGTACTAAAGTACAAGCTACATGAGAGCAAGGATTATATAACCTTGACTGTTCCTTCATATGGGGTGCACAGTAGAGGCCCGGTGCATGTTTCTGAAATGCATGAATATTTTCTAATCAATTACGAGGAGCAAAAGAACCACTGTGTGTTCTCTCTCACAGAAGTGTCCTTACTGACCACCAGAACAATGTGGCTTAGTTGGATGGAATTTACATTCCTATGTACGCTATTACATAAATCTGTTTTATAATTGTTTTATAAGAAGTTATAAAACAATTTTTTTTTTCTGAACAATATTCTGTAAACAAAAATTTGTGTTTGGGTGATCAAAGTATGACCTACCCTGACTGACCTGAGACCTGTGCAGTCTCTCCGTGACAAGCAGCTCAGCAATCAATAACAGGTCATAGAAACTGAAGTGCAAGGATTCTACATCTTGACGTTTCACATTTATTCTTAGTTTTAGCTTGGCATAATCGTAGTTGGATATTAGTTTGTAACTTTCACAGATAAAGTAGAAAAAAAATTTCAATGTATCACATTCAAATACACACACAGACACATACACTTATCTTTCATATCATAGTGTCTGAATGTGATAAAGATGGTGCATTTCAATACAAAAAACAACAGAAGAATAGCATAAGATTGATACTAAATTTTATAAAATCTAGAGGTAAATATATTCCACTCACATCTGGACTTTAATTTATCTAATTTTTTTTTTCTAAAGTTAACCAAAAAACATCATTTGGTCTATCATGAATTACTTTGATTATTCAAAATAAATACAAAGACAATGAAGAATTCAAAAAAAAAAAAAAATGAGATGACTTTGATAAAAAAGTGAAATAAATTTTGGGTAAAGATGATAATTTGAATGAGTGCATTTTTAAAAATCAGAGTAGGCATTGCAGCTACTTGATTTTTAATTTTTTTCAGTGCCATGAAAACTATTCATTTAATTCTCCTAGAGTAAATTAAAATCGACACTTTTCATTTAGGAACCCTAAATGACCTTTCCCAAATATGCATCAGAGTTAAGTAATCATGTGACACACTATGTATCTAATGTTTGCACTGGCTCATTTGTACAGTTCATTGTGCAGACAGACACAATTAAGCTCTTTGGGAGAGCATTCTTGGCACAAGCAAGTAAAAGTTTTCTTTGTGCTCAAAACTCAAAACAACAGACTAAATGACAGCCGAAGAGTAAGTCATGACCGCTGGCAGTACACTGTCACTCACCTTTCCCTAGTGTATTAGTTTGCCATGAATATTGGAAATAGCATTCTTAATGTCAGAAACAAAACCATTAAACCATCATCCAGAGAATGGACAGGGATTATACAGGCATCTAGGAACTCTAATGCCACAGTAATTATAATCTTTAGAAACTTCAGTGGCTCAAGAGTTTTGCTCATCTGTTATTTTAACTGATGGATATCTGCCTGTTAAATCTGTGGGCCGTGTGTGACTATTTAAATTGTTACCAGTAACAGTCACAGGAGAATCAAAATAAGCAAAATGTTAGTTGCAGAAAAGTTTGGTTTATCAGAAATAAAGACAGAAAATATGTAAATATAGATAGATGAATGGATAGATATAATAAATATTTTACTTTATTTAGTAATTCTTTGACTATCCTTTCATTTACATGGTCTTTAATACCACAATAGGACTTTATTAACTGGTGTTTATGACTAATGTAGTAGCTTCTTACAGAGTTTACTTGAGTATGTCTCTCTGTCCTTTTACCCTTCATATCAAAACCACAAAAATACTCCAATAATAGCACTAAGAAAAGGGAATGTCTTCAGACCTCTTGGTGCAGCTCAACCTCTCTATCCATGTTCCTAAGTTTGTACTAACCACGATGGCCTTAAAGTTCCCCTTTGATTGACTAGACTTTAGACAGGCTTCTGCCTGACTCTAGGGCCCTGTCCTCCCTTTTCTTAGAGCATTTACTTTAGAAAACTTGACATTTTAATTTTTTCTCTCTCCATTGCGATATAAATTTTCTTCCAGCCTAATGCTTGTTTTTATAACCCCTGTTTTAAAACCTTGTTTTATTACCCTTTCTCAAGGACATAGGAGTCATCCCTTTGAAATGTAATTATCAAAGACAGTCTCTGTCTCCTGGTCTCTATGGGAGGGTAAGAGCCTAACTTCACTAAGCACTAAGTAGCAAACACAGAAGGCCTACTCACATGGACCAATATCCCTTCTGATGTTCTCTTATGCCGTAGAACAACCAAACTCTTAAAAAAATAAATAAAAATTAAAATTAAAATTCTCCTGCCTATTTTTCGAGGAGTCAAATTCCATTTTTCTCCTCTATTGCAATAGTCTTGATCTCCATGATAATAGTCTTTAATAAAGTCTTTAACAAAAATCTTTAATAAAGTTCCTTGACTGTTTAACTCCGAGTGCATTATTTTCTTTGACAGCACTGTATCTTCCATTTCTCATTCCTCTTCATGTGTCCATCCTGTCTCTTTTTTGAGATTTGAATTATTCTTTAAGACCTATATCAAATGCATTTCCTGTGAGTATAACCATCTAAATTGAAATTTCCTTGGGAGTTGGAGGGAGAGACTCACTATGTTTTGTTTTCAAATGCTTAGTTTCCAAAAATATAAAATAAGATAATCTTACCCTACATGAATTAACCATGGTCTTTTATAATATTCAATATTTTAATGAATGATTGAAAGAGTGAAGAAAGCTGTCCTATTTTTGCCTAGCAGTTAGGAGGGCATTTCTTTAGTTTCCAGTCTTCACATGTTCACTAGAAAGGGGAAGAAAAACTGAGTTAGAACACTGTGAAATTTGTCTTGCTGAAACGTTTTTAGTTACTTAAAAGACGAAGAAGACTATCATCTTCCCTCTCACCAGGCAACTTCCCTTCAAATGACTTTGTAATGTCACGGAATATAGAACTCCGCTGAGCAGGGAATAGAAACATTGATGTCTGTGAAAAAGTGCTAAACAACTCCTTGACATTTTGTGTCTGGTACTGCAAGGAAGTTTACTTATGAGAAAAGTTTATTGTGATGCTCATCAGTCGTTGAATGTTCTATTTTTTCTATATATAAATATATAATTGTGTGCGGCAGCATACATGTACATTTGAGTAGAAAGAGCTAACACAGTGGGAAATAAGGGCAAGAGCTAGAGAGGAGTTATTCGCTCTTTCTCTTTCATCTTGAGCTTTGAAAAAAGAGAAGGATTAAATGGAAACGAAAGAACACTATCACCAAAAATTTGAAAATGAAAGGTTGAAAGAGAATATTAAGATTTTATTAAAAAGAATTCCTTGAGTCCTCTAATACTCAACATGCAATCTGTTTTCATATTCTCTGAATCTACCTAAAATATATCACAAATTGCCCACTATGCACCACTATTATGACCCTATACCCTGCCACCACCCTCCCTCAATTGGACGCCTGCAATAATTTCAGAGGTGCCATTCCTGCCTCTTCTCTTTTGTTTTCTAAAAACTATTTGTTACCTGGCAGTAAAAGTCACCTTGGTGAAACAATGTTGTGTTTTCAGTAAAAAAGAAAGTCTGTCACTCTCCTGCTCAGAACCTTCAAATCCCTTCCCCAAAATCTCAAGCAAGCACCATATTCTAAAAGGCGCTACGTGATCTGTCACAAATCTGCTTCTCCAAAATTATCACGTTTCATTCTCTCTACCAGGCCAACTCAAACCAAACTGTACTTACTGCTATTCCTCCAAAGCAGTGGCCTGGAATTTCCCTTAGAGATCTTCACGTGATTCACTCCCTTACCTCGTTTAGGACTCTGGTCAATTATCATTATTTTAGATTCTTCTAGAATCTCTGTTTCTTAAATGGTTCTTTCTTTTTCACAAGCCACCTTTTAACACATGATACTCCATTGTTTTTTGTAGCGCAATTTCAACCTGAGATAATAATATAAAAACAATAAGAAGATCACATCACTTTGTAGTCACACACTCTAATGGTTGCTCCTGATTACACCAAGAATAAAAACCACAATATCTTGTGTGGAAAAAGAGGTCTTACATGATAAGAATCCTTCCTATATCTATGAATTACTCATCACATACTGTTCTATCTTCTTGCTCACTCCTTTCCAGCCATTCTGACATTCTTGCATGCTTTGAGCATTAAAAACCTGGCGCCTTATATTCATTCTCCTTTGGATGGCTTATTTCTTCATTATATTCAGGTATAGCACCATTTCTGTATTAAAGCCTTCCTTGATACCAGATTTAAAATACCACTTCACAATACTTCCTATTGCCTAATCTTTCTTTTTTATGTTTCATGCATTTGTAACTGCTTTATATGTTAAACATCAAGTTTATTTGCTGATTTCAATGTAATGAGAGCGTAAACTTTTGTTCTCTGGGTTATCATCATATTTTTGGCTCTTAGGAACAGTGCCTGCCACATAATAGACCCTCAGTAAATATACTGAATGAGTAAATTATATGTATATTCAAAAGGCATTTTCTTTTAAATGCTACACATGAAAGACTAACAGAAACACACCAATTTTCTTGAAATTGTGTCACTTTGGAAGAATCACATATTTTTCTTTTTATACTGAAAAATATTCTGACTTGGCCCCTCCCTGGACAATTCAATTTGCTGTGACATTTGATTAAGAACAATAGATAACATATAGCTTCAATGAAAAACTAATCCACATGATCTATGGTATTTCATTTCTGAAATAACATTGTAAGGTGCTAGCATAAAGAAGGCAGAAGAAATAGCAGAGATAAGATTCTTGACATTCAGGTTCTTTTGTTCTCTGTTGATAAATATAATATTTGATTATTCACTTATATCAGTATCTCCAACCCACACCTCTGATCTAAACCTTAACTTCTTAAAGTTCATATTCACTTGATTCTCTTTTAATTACCTCAACATAAACGTATCAAAAGGGAACAAGTTATTTATCTTTCCTATTTTCATCCTAACTACTCTCCTTGTTTTAATAATTATTTTCTTCTGTGTTTTGTTTTCCTATCTTAATGAATGTCACTTACCATCATGTAGGGTGAAATTCTAGGAGGATTGGCAAAGAAAATTCACTCAAGAGGCCAGGCACGGTGGCTCACTTCTGTAATTTCAGCACTTTGGGAGGCAGAGGCAGGCGGATCGCTTGAGGCCAGGTGTTTGAGACCTGTCTGGACAACAAGGTGACCCTGTCTCTACTAAAAATACAAAAAAAAATAGCCAGATATTGTGGTGCATGCTTGTAATCACAGATACTTGGGAAGCTGAAGACTGAGAATCCCTTGAACCTGGGAGGTATATGTTGCAATGAGCTGATATCACGCCACTGCACTCCAGCCTGAGTGACAAAATGAGACTATCTCGAAAAAAAAAAAAAAAAGAAAAAGGAAGAAAAAAGAGAAAATTCACTCAAGAAAAAAAAAAAATTGGAAAACCATAAACTGAAACACTGTTGCAGCTCACATAGGACTGATTAATATTTGAATACCAAACAGCAAGAGTGGATGGAATTCACTGAACATTCAACAGTACACATTGAGGAATGATGACACTTTAGTGTGTAAGGTAAAAGGCTAAACTAGTTATAGATTATAAGTTATACTGTATCTTTCCTAACAAAGAATAAAAACAAGATTCAAAGATCAATAATATCTGTAAGTAATTTAATGGTTTGTTTAAATAAACTCCAACAAAGTCTAGACTTTCAAAAACTTGACAATCAAAATGTTCACCACTCAATCAAAAGTGGTCAGACATAAAGATCAGGAAAATGTAAACTGAAAGCAGTAGATAAATCATGATAAAAAAAGATAGCTATACATGACTAAGATGATGGAATGAGCAGAGAAGACTTTGAACTGGTTATTACAGATACATTAAAATACATAAGCATAGGCACAAAAATGGACACAATGAAGAAGAAACTGAAAAATATAAAAGAGAACTAAATGGAACTTCTAGAATAAAAATATATACTCTATGAAATCTTAAAGATATCTACTGGATATAACTAACAGCAGTTTAGATGTTAAATTTAAAAAAAGATTAATGAACATGGGGGCTCTGACTAAAAGCATAGTAATATTGAACTCCTCAAAAGAGTTGGAAGAACATAAAATACTTGAAATATTATAATAATGACATCAAAGCTTTCCATATATGGTAAAATACCCTTCCACAAATTTAAGATTTTTTTTTTTTTTTTTTTTTTTGAGATGGTCATATACTGGTTGCCCAGGCTGGAGTGCAGTGGTGCAATCTCAGCTCATTGCATCCTCGACCTACTGAGCTCAGGTGATTTTTTCCCACCTCAGCCTCCCAAGTAGCCAGGACTGCCGATATGCACAGCCATGCCCAGATAAGTTTTTGTATTTTTAGTAGAGATAGGGTTTTGCTATATTGCCCAGGACGGTCTCGAACTCCTAGACTCAAGCAATCCTCCTGCCTCGGCCTCTCAGAGTGCTGGGATTACAGGTGGGAGCCACTGGGTACAGCTAAATCTAAGAATTTGATCAATTCCAAACAGAATGAACACAGACAATTTCTTCATGGGGCTTCATAGTCAAATTGCTAAAAACAACAATAAAGAAAAATGTGTAAAATCAGCCAGAGAAAAAGACATCTGACATATATATAACTCTCTCAGAGAACAATTTCTCCTTTTACCTCACCTTAAAAAATCTCAAGCAAGTACCTTTTATAGCAAATTCTAACCTGAAAACAATGGGGGAAGAAAATACAGGGAATTTTACTTCCTAATGTTCTCTTTGCTGTGCTTAGGAGCCATACAAAGGAAAGAAAATGAAGCACATTGACAACAGCCCATTTATCTTTTGATCTCTACAGCCTATGTACATATAGCAGGTGTTAGTATTTTCCATATAATATTAATGTTAATATTTTAATATTATTTTCATATATTTATTTTTCAATATTATGTTTGTGTTTAAGGAGAAGTCATTTATCTGGAGAATAAGATCCATTGCTTTCATTATCTTAACAAATAATTTCAAGATGTCCTAAAAGAAAAAGACATTCTGTATGTTCTTAAATGCAGAAAGCTCTTAATTTTATACCCAAAGTCTCACTTACCCACTGACACACACTGTATTTGCAGGAGTCTGTGTAGTCAGTGAAATAAAGCAACATCTCACACCAGCTAGAATTGCAATCATTAAAAAATCAGGAAACAACAGGTGCTGGAGAGGATGTGGAGAAATAGAAACACTTTTACACTGTTGGTGGAACTGTAAACTAGTTCAACCATTGTGGAAAACAGTGTGGCGATTCCTCAAGGATCTAGAACTAGAAATACCATTTGACCCAGCCATCCCATTACTGGGGATATACCCAAAGGATAATAAGTCATGCTGCTATAAAGACACATGCACACGTATGTTTATTGCGGCACTCTTCACAATAGCAAAGACTTGGAATCAGCCTAAATGTCCATCAGTGACAGACTGAATTAAGAAAATGTGGCATATATACACACCATGGAATACTATGCAGCCATAAAAAAGGATGAGTTCGTGTCCTTTGTAGGGACATGGATGCAGCTGGAAACCATCATTCTCAGCAAACTATCGCAAGAGTAGAAAACCAAACACCGCATGTTCTCACTCATAGGTGGGAATTGAACAATGAGATCACTTGGACACAGGAAGGGGAACATCGCACACCGGGTCCTATTGTGGGAAGGGGGGAGGGGAGAGTGATAGCATTAGGAGATATACCTAATGTAAATGACGAGTTAATGGGTGCAGCACACCAACATGGCTCATGTATACATATGTAACAAACCTGCACATTATGCACATGTACCCTAGAACTTGAAGTATATATATAAAAAAATCTTTCTATTTAAATATAACTAAATTTGCATTAAAAGTACAGATCTGATTTTGATACCTTCTAAAATCATTACAGTGGCACCCCAGTGCCCTCAGAATAAGGCTCAATTTCAATTTTTATTCCAACGAGAACTTTATGTGATTTTTTTCCTGATATTTTGTACATGACATCTCCATTTAGGTAAAGTCATTTTTTTTTTTTTTTGACTTTCTTCTTTCTGCCCAGAATGCCTCCACATTAAGTTAGAAGCTTCTTACTAAATGCATCCAGAGTATCCTGTATTTCTCTCAAAATATTTCTCACTTTATTGTAACTGCTCATTGAAATTATTTGCTTTCTTTCGGAGTTGGATTTACCATGAAGAAAATAAATCCTAAGTCTGCATGTCTTTTATTTAAGGAGGCTACTTTCCAGGGTCTGGTTATTGAGTACTGATAATTAAAGATCTTTTAAAATTACACATGAAATCTAAAATCACTTGAATTTTTGTAGCTGACATATTAAATAATCATGATCAGAGATTTACTAAATTTTTCAACAATTCTAAAATATGTCTGATATTGCCAAAGAGTTCAGAAGCCAAAAGAAACATCACACTCTTTCTGAAGGAAAGACTGAATTGTATGTGTGTATTTTATTTTTTAGAAATACTCTTTTAAGAATAAATTCACTGACTGCCAACCACAGCAGTCAAATTATCCTTGCAAAGAAACGTTTACACTCAAAACACCAGGCATTGAGGAATACATATGGGAGGAACAGTAATCATTCTACTTCATTATAGATGAGAAGACATAAGGCAAGGTTGTGAGTTTTACCTGCTCCTCTGTGACCAAATCTCCAGTGACTTCTCTGGAAATAACTATTATTTCTTCCTTAGGAAACCATTCAGAGCGTTTATTGTTACACAGGACTCAATATTGTGTAAAAATGAAGCAGATTCACCTGGTATATTTGTTGTAATATAAATCCAACTTATTGTTCTGTAACTGGAGAGTGCAAGAGTATATGATCAAAAGGAATTCAACAGGAACTGCTGGGATTATAATTAATCCTATTTTGATCACAAGTTTAAATGAGACTGATTCCAGAAACAATAAGTAAAAGTAAAACCATCCTTCTTGACTTTTTACACATGAATATTGTAGATTACTAATTCCAATTTGGATTAGTAGAAAGTAATTTATTGTTTTCTCAACAATTCTCACCATTATCATAATTTTAAAGAGGCCTCTAATAACTGGGATCAGGATAAGATTTTTACCTGAGGCTAAGGAGAGAGTAGCAAAAGTTAGGAAGTTAATAAGGAAAAATGAAGTAATATACATTACAAGCTTTTGTGTCTTTTAATGAAGACAGACCATGTATTTCCCTCCTGAGTCAGCCGGCTTTTCCAGTCTAATCTCATATGTAGCTGCTTGTCAATAAATGTTTTATGAAATAGGTGCCTAACACCTGATAAAAATACCTAAAAGAATGTGGATATCTGCTAATATTTATTCAAATCCCAGTTTTTACATCTAAAAAATGGGCAGTCTGAAACAGTTCATGCCCTTTATTAATTATATTACTAAAATTTTGATAGAGTACTGTATAATGCAGTATGTGTACAGTTTACAATATATCAAAGTGAATGAGTTGCAAAACATGTTGATTATAATTATGCAGATGTGATTATGCAGATGTGATTTTTAAATTTTACACATACGTAAGTGATTCTATATCTACCTGGCAATTGCAAATTTTATCTAGCAAATTTTCAAGTTTTTATAACAAAAATGTAAATCTGAAAAATTAAAAAAAACAATTTATTTTATACCAAAATTCTAGATACTTGAATGAATGGGGTTTTGGTATGATTTTTAAAGATTTTGTCAATAAGTTGAAATTGTATAAACAGTAGCTAAAATACTTTGACCTCTAACCAAAATAAACAGAGTAAAAAGTCAAGTAATGAGAAATCCATAGTATTTTAAGAGGAACAATGTGAACTCAGTAATTAATATGCATTTTTTCAAAGTTTTGTAATGTTCAAAATGAGTTAGAGCCTATACAAAAAAAAAAAAAAACTCGTGTGGAATAAGTTGACAATATGTTTCCTTCAAAATAACCAGTTTGGAGCGAGTCAAATACATCCATTTCTTAAAGAAGTTTTAAAATCAAAATTTTTAATAACTGACAACTGGTGTCCATAGTCCTCTCATTCCCCAAGAGGAATGATCTCTTCTTCTCACTAAATCGCACCATATTATGTGACAAAGCGTATGATGTGTTAGTGGCCACATGCTGACTGAGCAGCTGTACACAATGAATTAATATCAAATTGTGAAAACATCTAGAACTGCAAACTTTTAGAATGTTTAATGAAAATAGAAAGATTATTGTGTCTGTTATACAATTAATCATGTAAGTTTAGTATATTTGTAATTAACATTTTCTATTTTGTATGTTGTGTTTGAAGGATGAATTATTTTTCATTATAAGCATATTGAATTATATATTTCTATTTCATGGCCAGTAAGGTTTTTTAAAGTGTGTGAATGTATGAGATGTCAATATAAAGAAAAATGTAAAGGAGAAACATAACATTAGCTGTGATTATTGACTTAATATGAGTTAAATAAGATCCAGGATTCAAAGGCTGTCTTAAAAGGGAATCAACTGATATAAAGGAATATTCATGGTATTAATTACAAGTATTTAAATATATATATCATTGATTTCTGTGATAGTTATCAATTTATTACCTCTCAGCTCCAAATTCACTCTTCAATATATGTTCCGTGATAACAGACATATTTCCTTCAAATATTTCTTCTTTATATAGACTACAATTTAAGCTTCCTCAGCAAAGGTCACTGGAGGGACATTGCAGGAGAAAGGAGCACTCTTGCATTTCAAGAGTTGCACATTTTGGTCTGTGATATGGGCATCAGAATGGCGCTAAGTACACATCCGAAAGTAGGATCTCTTGGCATCCTTGCAGCCCTGGCTCAGGCTGGTGATCATCTTGCTGCAGCTATCTCACCACAGACCCTATATGCTGCCTGGCTTCTGCAGATTTGACATTTCTGATGCTTACCTGCCCCAAGGCCCCAGAACTTTATTTCCCAATTTTCTTGATTCTGCATCCCTAGCAACACCATGTATCTCCCAACATAAACACCATGCATTCAAGGCTTTCTGTCTTCACTGGTGCCCCTACTTCCTCTCTGAGTTCATCTGCCTAGCCTCTGGCTGTGGCTCACCTCCTGTTTTCTAGGTACAGTGGTATCCCTCCTGTTTTCTAGGTACTTTGTTGTTCCTGCTTGCCCCACAGCTGTGGATGAACTGTAGGCCAGGCAAACCAGTAAAGTTTTCTCTTACACAGAGGCCTGTCACTGCACCTCTGTGGAGATCTAAGCCCATTTTGGTGGTGGACCCCCCTTCTAAGTATGTGGTAGTGGACCCCCCCCTTCTAAGTATGACTCTCCCTGTGCAGTATCCCTCAGCTCTAAGATACCATGTAAATATTTCTTATACCTTATAATTCTTTTAATTAAAATAATTAATAATTATTAATTACTTACAAGGTTTATTTTTTATATTAAATTTGCCCTGTTTATATCACTACATGGCTTGTCGCCTGATTGTGTTCGGACTAATACAAAATTGGTATCAGGAGTGGGCTTAAAACACTAGTCCCTAAAAATGAGATTTGGTGTTGGTTTTGTGCTTGAGTTTAAGCACAGTGCTGAGCTCCTTGCCAATGGGAAATAAAATACTAATAATCTCTGACATGCAGTGGAATCTCAATTAAGTTATCACTGTAACTGATTATGATGAAGTACCAACTGACCCATGTATCTTGGAAGCTCATGTGGCTGTTGTACATGACTGTTTTGGTAATGATGATTATGTAAAGACCATGATATAAGATGGATGATTTTGGGGCGAGGAGCGGTGGCTCACACCTGTAATCCCAGCACTTTGGGAGGCCGAGGCAGGCGGATCACGAGGTCAAGATATTGAGACCATCCTGTCTAACATGGTGAAACCCCGTCTCCACTAAAAATACAAAAAAAATTAGCCGGGCGTGGTGGCGGGCACCTGTAGTCCCAGCTACTGGGGAGTCTGAGGCAGGAGAATGACGTGAACCTGGGAGGTGGAGCTTGCAGTGAGCCAAGATTCTGCCACTGCACTCCAGCCTGGGCAACGGAGTGGGACTCTGTCTCAAGAAAACAAACAAACAAACAAAGCATTATTTTGAATGAAAGTAGCTTATTCTCTGTTTTCTAGGAAGATACACCTTTTGTTCTTGAAAACACAATGATAGCTTCATTTGTGGAAGACACCTTGTAAGTTGATTCCTATTTTACTCAAAACCCACTACAACTACCCTGTTGCTATTAGATCCATAGCTATTTGTCAAATATGAACATGATCTGGGGAAGTTGCTATACATAATAACCTAGGAGAAAATAATTTAATATCAAGATAATTACAAGAATTCCCTAATATATTTTGGCAGAAAACAGAATATGATGAAAATTAAGTGTGTTGGACCAAAGAGGAAAGTTTGTAATAGTAGATAGGGCTGGATTAATTGATATGGGTGTGTTTACTAAACATTAGAGATTTAATGTCATGTCCATTATTTTTCAAACTTTGCTTCTAAATTGTTCTCTTTAATCCTCATCTGAAACTCCAATTACACTAATGTTAGAACTTTCTTCTCTCCTACTTATTTCATACATTTTCTAACCATTTTACTCTTTGTGCTTTGGTTAGAATATTTTACATCAGCTTTCTCCAGTTCTCTAATGTGTTCCGTTTTCCAATTTGCTATAAAATGTATTGATAGAGTTTCTAATTTCAATTTGTTTTCCTGAATCCCAAATTTCTTGTTTGATTTTGATTTTTCCTGTTTAGATTAGTTTTCTAGCATGACTCTCTACATCTATTTTTCTTTCACATGTGAGTCATTTTGTATTTAAAGCCAATTGCTGATAATTTTAATAATTTAGTTATCTTTTGGTCTATTTTCATCACTTTTCTTTTCCTTCTTAATCCTTGATATTTTAACATTGGACATAGACTATGAAACATTTAAGAGGCTCTAAATGATTTTTTTCTTCTTTAATCATCGTGTTCTCTTATAGACAGATACAGTTAGGGCATATTACATGAACTTGTTCAAGGCTGTGCTGTAATGTTGCAGGCTTTTGTTTTGTTTCGTTTTCTAAAGTTTATGTACATAGGATTTATTTTCATTTCTAGGATAAAGCCCTCCAAGGATCACGACTGAAAATGTGAATGACTCCAATTCTGTGTGTCACAGACTCAAATTTTTATCTCCTCCATATGTTGAGAGTGCCTCTTACACTGTCCTTGACTCGGCGGCAAACAATTAAATGAAAAGTTAACATCGTTGAGCCTCTCTTCTCACTGATATCTTAGCTACTAATTTTTTTTCACTTTCTTATCACTTCAGCCTCAGTCTCCCAAGCACTGTATGATTGTAAGAATAAAATCTACCATCCTCTTTCATTCTTGGCAAATTTTTGGTTTACTGGCCTTTGTTCCATGTCATTAATTGGCAAACGTTCCAAGGGAAAAAAAGGTCCCAGTGATTGTTGGTTCAACTCTGTAGTTTATATTTTTCTGGGATCCTACCTTCAAGTTATGATTTAGTTGGAAGATTTTCTTTATATTTTTAATACTATTATGCATTTTAGCAGATTTGCTTTTTTATTGCTGTTGTTCTGATTTAGAGTTTTCATCTTCCATAGGCTACCCTTCCATAGAAAAAGCCAGAAGTCTCCTGTCATGTTACTTACATACATTTACTGTTTAGACTGTAAATTACTTTAGAGTTAAGACAATGTCTACATTTTTACTTTTTTATCTGAACTATCTTGGCACTCTATAATAGGATTTAATTATATGTGTTGGGGATAAAACTAGACTCAAGGAAATAAAATAGAAGAATGATCTCGTCAGAATGACAAGATAAAATGTTGGTGTTGTATGAGGTAGTGTCATGAGGATGGGCAAAAGTGGTAATTAGAAACTTTTTAACTGTCCAGGTGTGTTGCTGAGGATGTTGCCCACAAGGAATCATAAAAATTGTTTTCCATGGGTCTTAATACCAGGAACATCTGTGCCTCTCCCAAATAATTGTGAAGAAAAATTTCACAATATGAATGCTGAACTTCTCATAATTTATTGTATTTGTTTCTGATTTGGCTGTTTAAGAATTAAGAAATAAATAATAACAGCTTTAATTATTCAGTTGTGTATCTTAGGATGTAATTTACAATTACCTTTATTTTTTGCTTTCTTGTTTTTTTATATATACAAATTATATAACAAATATATCCCTTCTGTGGCATTAAATATATGTCTTGGTAGGTTGTTTTAAATTCTGTTTTGGTAGAAGTGAAAGATAAACTAAAAAATACATACATAAATTTAAAATCCAAGACCAATTGAATGAGGATCCTCTCCTGAATTACCTTTTTTGTAAACCATGGGCATAATTTACATGAGATCGTTTCAGTAAGTAAACAGTAAAAAAAAATCCAAACAAAATGGCCTGAAGGAATAAGAGTCTTATCTCCCGTTAAAAGTAGCTCAGGGTCAGTGAAATGATATAGTTTTTGTTTGTTTGTTTGTTTATTTGCTTGTGTTTATTTGTATTGTTCTTTTGCTGTTTCTGCATCATCAGGGTTTCAGTGCAGCATTTCAGCAATTCCCTTGACTTTCTCCTTTTTTATTCATGATGGCCACACATCAATGATTGTATACTCACACAATGACATAAAAAAGGTAGGAAAGACATTTCTCTTTTTAATACTAGGAACGTAAACTTTCTCATGAGCCCATAAAAAAAGATTTCCCATTATGAATCATTATTTAGAGGAGTCAGATTCTCATGCCTAAGCAGACTACTGGCAAAGCAACTCTCATTTACTGACCAGCAGGATTGCTGGGGAAGGTACCTACAAAGCACAACATTGTATAACACTTTTTTTTTAAATTAGGGTTCTAATATCAAGAAAAAATGACAATTGAATAGAAAAAACAATGATGTCTTCCAAACTCCTTTACTGAATTATGATACAATACATAATACGATATATTTTTAGGTTCAAAATGTCAAGTATCAGTCACTCGTTCATTAAACAAACAAACAAATATCCCTGGGTATATAATTTGTTCCAGCTATAGTTCTTAAAAATAGAAATAGGGTAGTGAACCAAGAGATAAACTCCTAGGATCATGGAAGTTATCAATCAGTAAAAACAGAATAAAAAAGAAAAAGAAAAATTGTAACGGTGTTATATAATTAGAAGACTGGGTGCAGTGGCTCGTACCTGTAATCCCAGCACTTTGAGAAGTCAAAGCAGGAGGATTACTTGAGCCTAGTGATTCAATACTAGCCTGGGCAACTTAGCAAGACCTCATCTCTACCAAAAAGTAAAATATAAAAATTAGCCAGATGTGGTGGCATGTTCCTGTAGTCCCAGCGACTCAGGAGGCTGATGTGGGAGGAACTCTTGAGCACAGGAGGTGGGATTGCAGAAAGCTAAGATGGTGCCACTGCATTCCAGCTTGGGAAACAGAGCAAGACTGTGTCTGAAATATATATAAATATATATATATATATATATTTCAGGCTATATTTACCAACACTGGTAAATGATGGGCAGTGTTCAATGACCCATTGTCAAAATGTGAAATATATCGCCAGAAAAGGCACAAATAGAAGGAGACATTAACTGAACTCTTGGAAAAACTGAGTAGGCAAATGGAGCAGATGTTTTCAGAAAAAAATAAAATAGGCAGAGAGAACAAGTGCAAAAATTTTGAAGTAGGACCATTCCTATACCCTTTGAGAAGTACTGAGCTCAGTATGACTAGAATGGAATAGCCAAGCAAAAAGAAGGAAAGGTCAGAAGGCTTTGTAGGCTATTATAAGAACTGGCTTTTCACCTGAATGTGACAAAAAGCTACTGGAGAGCTGAGTAGAGAAATGATACAATCTATCTGAAATCTTAGAAGAGAATCATTTTAGCTTCTATATTCAGAATAGATGAATGAAGGCAAGAATGAAAATAGAAGAATGAGTTAGAGAGCTGTTTCAATAATGTAGGTGAGAGATGCTGGTGTCTTGGACTCAAGTAGTTGCCGAGAACGAGGTGGGATATGATCAAATTTTGAATATACATTTCAAGTAGAACAGAAGACTTTGCTGATGGATGGGATATGGAGATATGGGGGCAGGTAGCGTGATTTAAAAATTGTACAAATATTTGTGCCTAAGAGATTCAAATAACTTATTTTTCCTCAGCCTAAATATTACTCCCTTATTTTCGAATTATAGCTAAACTTTCTAAACTTTAACTTTTTCTCATATGGATGTGAACTATTCTTTTTTCTGAGTTTTTAAAAAATGTTGCTATTTCTCCACCATCTCATAATAATATTCTGAATTATATTATATTTATTTGTTATTTAGTCTACCCCGATTTATAAATAATCTACCTCGATTTTTAAAATCAGAGCTCCTGAAGAGAAGGAACAGTATCTACTCTTTCACTCATGCAAATAATAGATTTTTCCTCAGGCAATATGCTAGGCATTGGAGGTATAGCATCAACCTGCCTTCATGAAGCTGGTGCATTGTATATAAATACCCCTTCTTGGTGTTCACTGTGTATCTGTTGAATTTGAATGCAGTATACATTTTTAAAAATATATTTTTATTGTTATTTACCTATTTCAAAGAAAAAAATGCTGACAAAAACATCTTCCTCCAGCATGATTAAAATAAAATCCCATACATGGAAGTATATTTAAGGGGGAAGAATATACAACATTTCTATTTGATTTCCTGAAGTGGATACAAATTATTTCCAACTGCTGAAATATGTCACACCAACACTGGTAAATGATGGGCACTGTTCAATGACCCATTGTCAAAGTGTGAAATAAGAGACAACAGTACTGTTCAAAGTCACCAGGCTCTGTTCCTTGGTATTTGAGTTCCAAGGTGACTATACTTGCAAAAGTTGTTTGTAGTTTGGAAGGAAAGTATGTTTTTTTTAAATATACTTACACAACACATATTTGTGTTTAAGTGCATATTTGTGTTTAAGGATGTTTATTCTGGTTCATTTTCCTTGCAATTTATGGAACTATTTTGCCTAGATTAAAAGGAGAGGCAAAGGATGAAAATTTAGTATTATCACGTGAAAATATGTTTTATACTTCCTGGGATTGGGCAATATGGCTCAAGATTAAGACAATAAATTGCGAGCCCAGTTTTCTGGCTTCAAAGTATAGCTTTGCCATTTATTAATTATATGACCCTGGTAAATCATTTAAGTGCTCGAGACCCAGATTTCCTCATCTATAAAATGTTGGATAATAACAATTGTTTCAAAAAATATTTTTCTCTCATAGTCTGTGTTATGGATTGAATTGTGTCCTACAACAAATTATGCTGGAGTCTCAATTCTCAGTATCTGTGAATATGACTTTACTTAAAAATAGGCTTTGCAGATACAATCAATGAAGATGTGGTCATTAATGCAGGTCATAACTCATCATGACTGCTGTCCCTATAAAAACAGAAAACATCATGTGAAGACTGAGATGCACAGAGAGAATATCATGGGACAGTGGAGGCAGGGACTGGAATCATGCAGCTGCAAGTCAAGGACTGCTAGAGACTGATAGTGATACTGTAACTAAGAGAAAGGTATGAGATGGATTCACCCCTAGAATCTTCGAGAGAAGACATCTCTGCTTATACTTTGATTTCAAATGTCCAGTTTCCTAAACAGTGAGAAAATAAATTTCTGTTGATATAAGCCACACAGTTTGTGGCGATTTGTTATAGCAGTCCTAGAAAACTAAAATGGGGTGGTTATAATTATTAAATTACCTAATAACTAAGTAATCAGAACAGAATCTAGCCCATTTTAAGTATGTATGAGTTTGAGGGTTTATTACTGAAAAATTCATTCGCATTAAACAGAATGTTCTCCTCTGGTCTCCATTGCTTATATTCCAACTGTATTTGTCTTCTAAGGCTACTATGACAAAATATCATAGACAAAATATCATAGACTGATGCCTTAAACAAGAGATATTATTTCTCATAGTTCCAGAGTCTAGGGAGTTCAGTATCAAGAAGCCTCACAATTCGGTTCCTGGTGAAAGCAAAAAAGCACAAATAACTTGAAATATTCCATCACTTCACTGGTTTATATTAAGAAACATATTAATTTGAAGTATTCTGTGACAGATGATAAATACCACATTTTTAAAGTTCAATGCAAAATTCTAAGCTAAAAATAAATATTAGTTTTAGTTTGAAAATGACAATACAGAAGATAGCTAATTTTTTAGTTTAAATCATTCTTTTTCAGCAAATACCAACATGTTATCCATAGCCTAACAGGTGTGGTAATTAAAATTGTTGTTTCATTTCATATAACAGTAAATAATACGTAAAGTAGTCATTTACAAAAAAATTTAATTTTATATAACATGTAAAGTTATTTTCCCTAACCATTTATTACTGTTTCTCTTTTGCTGATATCCCTAGGAGGAAATATTTGTATTATTTTAATAAGTATAATAAATTGAACGTTTTCACAAAAAGAATAAAAAGAAAGAGGGAGAAAAGCAGGAGGAGAAGAAAAATAAATGGACAAAGAAAATGAATTAAAAGTGGCTTTAACCAGAATATATATCAAGTAGTAAGTGCAAATCATGGAAAACACTCATCATTCTTTCATTATGGTTGAGAAATGGAGAAGGGAAAATTATTAGTAGTAGTATGCTGGCTACCATGGAAAATTTCCAGGGCACAAGCAGTATCAAGTGCTAAATGTTAATATATCAGTGGTGAATGAGCCTCAGTAATATGTACGGAACCAGAGGTTACTTCTATAAGAGCCATTCACAAGTACTAACAGCTGGAATTCAAAAATTACTGTACTGTACAAGGGAAAAATAATTCTTCATTTATGCTTATATCTGCCTCAGCACCTAACACATAATCATCCACAAATATGTTTAGAATAATAGCCTTACAGAAATTGTGTACTGACCTTCTGGTCCCTCTAATCCAAAGATGATCCCCTAAGATGTGGAGGAATTGAGTAGTTTGCTTTTGCATTATCCATTCCAATAAATCAGTCTCAATCGTCAGTTTTCAAAGAGAGGTAAGTCTAAATTACAAAACAATAAAAAAAAGTCAATAACTCCTATTTACCTTAGAACCAAAATGCTTTAATAAGTTTGCATGAAAGAGAAACTTGAGCATAGTTGAAATTAAAATTAGCAAAATAAATATTTAATTGGGTAAATAATAATCATTTAGTAATTTTGGATGATAGACTTTGCCTTGGACTCAATCAAGATAATGTATTTAAAAGTCTTTATTAAATTTGTACCAAAACAGTTTTAATGTGGATTTATCTAATGTCAGGCCAACAACATAAATTATGTGAATTCTATGGACTTAGTTAGGAAGTAAAGAGTTTTATAGACACATAAATCATAATTATCTTATAGAACACTAGATTAAGAGTTAGCAAACTATGGTCCATTGACAAAACCCAATTCACTTTCTATTATTTACATTTATATTGGAACACAGTCACACTCATCCCTTTGTGTATGTCTATGATTGTTTTCATGCTGTAAGGTTGCTGGGCTGCATTAAAGACTGGCCCATAAAGCATAAAAATATTTACTATCTGGCTCTTTAAATAAAATGTTTACCAGAATTTGTACTATATTATAATTCCAATAATGCTTCTTTTTATATTTAATACTAATTTATAACTATTTAAGCAAGTAAAAAGGCTTCTTAGATTTTATAGTCAATCTTGTCTAAAATTAGTTTAATGATCCCTCTCTACACTAAAAGACTGTAAGTCTCTCTAATAATACTTCTTCATTCTTTATTAATATCACCATCAGAATGAAAAAATTGCATCGGAAAGTCCCTTTTATAAAATAAGGAAGCTGGACAAGAAGTTATCAGTAGTAGCAGTTAAAATGATATGATTCTATAATTAAATATGAAATATTAAGATAAGTATTCATCACAAATTTATTTTTAGTGATGACGTTAAGTATAGTGAACTTTTAAACTTTATGTAACATAATGGCTATTGGAGACCATGATTATATTTAGTTCATTTTATAGCAAATACACAGTTCCTAATATATTCCTGTTTATAATAAAATAAACCTATGTCCATATGATGTAACTTTGCATTGTAACTGGAATTCACAAGGAGAGTATGTTTTCTAAACTGTGCTCATTTGTGAAAGCCTCCACACAAGTTACTTGTGTGTTTCAAAAAATATTTCAGATAATATAAATCACATTGAATAATTACTACAAAATACTGTTAGGCTTTGAAAACAAAATGAGGATGGGAGGGGAACACTCTAAAGCATTTTATTTTTTCCAAAGAAGTATAACATTTAGAGATGTCAAGTGGTGGCTTGGTTGAAAATGCTAGGTGTCTAAATGCAATTGGAAAAAAAAAAAAAGCCTAGATTAGTCAGTAGGAGAAGAAGAGAACTGGATTTTCTTAAAATATTAAAAAGTTGCACAAAGTGTTAGAACTTTATCGTGAACTAAAATATCTCCTTGCTTTGCAAGATGAAAAGATGTTTAACTTTTCCGAGGTTATGAATCAGAGAAGAATAGCCAAAATGACATGATGAAGACCTGTCCTGAGTCTCTTCCAAAGGATACTGATGGCAGTGACGGCTGCCATCACGCAGACTGCAGCAGGGTCTGCACACTCCATGGAGCTGGTGGGAGTCCCACCCCTTCTAAATTGGGATGAGAGCTCCCAGGCTGCTGGGTGCTGTGCCACAGCAGCCACCTAAATCAGGACTGCCGGCCCAGGCTTCCTGCTCTATGGAATAGACAGGAGGGCAGGGCTACAGCCACCCAGGGCGCTTTGGATCCTCTCCTCTTTGTGCTCTTGGTGGGGCCTTGGAAACAGACAGGACCTTCCTGGATGCAGCTGCAGCTGCGTGACCCACAACTGCAGACCTGCTCCTGCTCCACAGAGCAGGCAAGAGCTGGGGACAAATGGGAGCCCCACCCCTTCTGAGTTGCCAGGCAGGAGCTCCCTGGATGTAACTGTGGCAGCCCTCCCAGGCACAGGAGCTGGGCATCTCTGCAGCCTGCACCCTCAGGGCTGAGAAGGACCCCTACTCCATCCCTACAGGCTGGGAGGTGACTGCTCTCCCTGCCTGGCTTCACTCCGCTCCATGTGCTGGCTCTGATCTTGGAGTGGGGTTAGGGTTAATCCAGCTGACCATGAATGGCAGTGGGAGGCAGATTCCTGGGTGGAGGGGGGCAGGTCTCCAGTAAGGTCCCAACTTCATGCCAGGGAGGGCTGAATGCTGGGGGCTGGGCTGCCAGTCTCACAGACTAGAGTGGAGACTCCTGGTGCCTCTTCCAGGGCTGCCCATGGCTGCCCATGGACCAATCAGCATGCACTCCCCTCCGAGGTCCATAAAAACCCTGGGCCCAGACAAAGTAGGGGAGAGGAAGCAGAAAGAAGATACAGAGATGATGGGACAACCAGCTGCAGAGAGGAGCTACCCTCTCTGCTGAGAGCTTCAGAGACCTGCAGAGATGTCAGAACCATCTGCCTGCTGAGAGGTGCCACCCTCTCCGGGGCCTCCTCTCTGCTGAGAGCAGCAGATGTCAGGATGATCAGTGGTCAGAGAGGAGCTACCCTCACCAGGGTCTCCTCTCTGCCAAGAGCTGAACACTCGTTGGGAGAAACTGCTTCAGAGACTACCTACCCACTGCACGTTTCCTCTAAGCTGTTCTAACACTAAATAAAGCTCTTCTTTGTCTTCTTCACTCTTCAGTTGTCCGAATACCTCATTCTTTCTAGACACATGGCAAGAACTCAGGCAAAGGTGAGATGCAGGGCAAGAATTCAGGCAAAGGCACCACCAGCCACAGAGGTTTCCCAGAAGAAAATTAACACCCTAAAGATCCTATAACAATACTATGCAGGATAATAAACACCTCTGGATAATATCTTTTGGAATACTTTGGAATTAATGACACAGTATCCTTTGGAATTAAAAACAGTACGCCTAGTCTCTAGGGTCAGTGCTGATTTTATGTATTTGCATCTCCTTCCTTTTTTGTCATTTTAGCAGATTTGTCAATTTTATTGACAGTTTCAAATAACCAATTTGTATAAATTATCTTTATTGTTTTTCTATTATGTATTTAGTTTTTATCCACTGTAATTTTCACTGTTTATTTCCATCTTCTAACTTTAGGCTCAAGTTAGTTTATTCTCTTGATTTTAGTTTCTTAAGGTGTAAATTTGGGTTATTTCTTTGAAATCTCCTTTTACTGATATAAATTTTCCTCTGAGCAGTGTCTTCACTGTATCCCACAAGCTTTAATTTGTTGTGTGTCTTTTATTCATATCTAAGTATTTTCTAATTATCCTTGTTATTTCTTCTTTGACTTACTAAATTTTTAAGCATTAGGTGTTACCTATATACTTGTGAATTTTCTAGCTTTCCTTCTATAATTGATTTCTAGCTTCATTTCATTTTGGTTGGCAAAGATATTTCACCTGATTTTAGTCTTTTAAAATTTCTTAATATTTGCTTTGTGGCCTGATATGTGATCTAGCCTAGCAAATATCCCATGTGTACTTGAGAGGAATATGTATTTTCCTGTTGTAGAGTGTTCTGTGTATGTCTGTGAGGTATAGTTGATTTATACTTCAAGTCCTTCCTTTATATTCACCTTCTGTCTAGACATTCTTTTCATTATGAAAAATAAGGTATTGAAATCTCCATCTATTTTTACAGAATTGCCTGTTTTCCCATTCAATTATCAATGTTTCTTTTTACATTTTACAACTGTTTGGTTTGCTGCGTATATGTTTATAATTAATATATCTTCTTGGTGAATTGATCTTTTCATTAATATGTAATGTCCACTATTCTCTATTGCTTTTATGTAACAGCTTTTTTTTTTTCTTTTTTCTTTTTTTTCCTGAGATTAATATAACCACTCCAGCACTCGTTAGGTTACTATTTGCATAGAATATATTTTTTGCATCCTTTCACTTTCAATCTATTTGTATCTTTGGATCTAACATGAATCTCTCACAGGCGATCTATAAATGAATCAATTATTAAATTATTTCTGCCTTTTGATAAGCATCCTCTTTTTTGCTGCTTTCATGATTCTTTCCATATGAGTTTTCAGCAGCTTCATTATAATGTGTTTTAGCATGGATCTCTTTTGGCACAAAGTTCCCTTGAGAATCTCAAATGTGTAGATTCATGTCTTTCATGAGATTATTTTTAAATTGGCCATTATGTTTTCAAATATGCTTTCAGATACTTTCTCTTATCTATTTCACTGACTGAAACTGATACAATGTTTGCTGGTCTACTTGATAGTGTATCACAGGTTCCTTATGCTGTTAACTTTACTTAATACCTTTTTTTTTTTCTGCTCCTGAGAAGGGATCATTTCAATCATGCTATCTTCTTTAAGTTTACTGGTATTTTCATTTCTACCTGTTTGAAATATATTGTTAAATTATTCTAATGAATCTTTAATTTTGTTACTTTTCAGCTTCACAATTTTTGTTTATTCTTTATAATTTCTATTCTTTTATTGGTATTCTCATTTTGTTCATACATAATTTTCTGTTTTTTTTTTTTGTTGTTGTTGTTGTTGTTGTTTGTTGTTGTTGTTCTTTGTTCACAATTTTCCTAAGCTCTTTGAACATATTTAGCACAGTTGATTCAGTCTCTTTGGGCTTCTTGCAGGACAGTCCTGACTATTTATTTTCCATAAATGAACCAAATGTTTCTGGGTTCTTATATATCTTATGAATATTTTGTTGAAAAATAGACATTTGGATATTGTAATGTGGGAATTTTATGAATCAGACTCTCCCCTCTCCCCAGGCCTTTCTCCTTTGGATTGTTGAAGATTGTAGTCACCTATTTGTCAGTAAATTTTTCTACATTTTTGGGGAAAAGTTGTGTTCTTTGTCATGTGTGGTCACTGAATTCTTTCTTCCTTTATCCTGAGTTCAGCAAGTGTTTTGACATGTAAAAGTTGCCTTTTTTACCTGATTTAGCATTCACTTATCTGCTGTAAATATAATTTTTGATTTTTTTTTTTTTTTTCTGGAAGCCAAGAAAATTGGTTCTAAGAGTTTCTCCTTGCTTTTTAATGTTTCTATGGAGTAATGGACATTTCAGGCTGCCTACTCTGCCATATTTAAGCTTTTAATGTATTAAATATATAATGAGTGCTTTAGATTGGCAAGGTTTTGTATACAAAAATGTAAAAGACCTGGTTCATTTTCTTTAATTCAATAATAATTAAGTAGATAAGATAGTCTTTCGCATATGTAATTATGCTAGAGTATGAGAAAATAAGTGAAAACAAGGAAGGGAAAAGCAATGGATATCAAAGCAGACAACACTTTCTCCTGAATATGGAAAGTTAATATCCAAATACATCCAGAGTTCATCTGCTTCTTTAGCATCAGGCTATTTTAAACATAATTATATTTTTCCTTAGTAGTTAAACATTCTACTATTTACTATAATAATATCTTTACAACTATTGAATTCATGCTTTCTGCCAGGGTTTTGAAGAAAAGGAAATGAAATCTTTAAAGCTTAAAAATATTTGCCTTGTCATTCATGGGCACACCACCACAACACAACAGGTTTATCATTGAGCTAAGCCAATTTTTTTTCAGCTCCCGCTTGTTGTCTATGTGTTTATAGTTAATGCTATATATATATATATATATTTCATAAAAATATGACCAAACATCTTTGATTTTTAATTTTAAACGTAATTACTCTTGTCTCCCAAATTTAACAATTTAGCTTACCATTTCTGAGGTGGTTGTTGTTGTTGTTGTTGTTTTTCTCTCTTACCCTTCCACTATTATCACTTCTTTCCCCTAGATATCTACCTTCAGATTCTAGACATAAGTTCTGATCATTTGTTGACTTGAAAATTGGACTCGTTAATTTTTAGCCATAGTCATACAATCAATGAGACCTCTAAAGCTTGCAAGAAATTTCTTATACATCTCCCTTTAAATTTTTTACATAATTGGTCAACAAAAATTATTTCTTGAATATATTCTTGAAAGTGTTTATCTATGAGGGTTTATCTCATGTTTTCAGATACTCACTTTTTATGAACACTTTTCTCTAAATATGAATAAATCACTTACAGTTCAAATTGAAAAAGATGTTTTTTGTTTTTTTCCCACTCTGTCTCTCAGGCTGGAGTGCAGTGGTGTGATCTCTGCTCACTGCAAGCTCTGTTGCCTCCCGGGTTCACGCCTTTCTCCTGCCTCAGCCTCTCGAGAAGCTGAGACTACAGGCGCCCGCCACCACGCCCGGCTAATTTTTTTTGGTATTTTTAGTAGAGACGGGGTTTTACCGTGTTCGCCAGGATGGTTTCGATCTCCTGACCTCGTGATCTGCCCACCTCGGCCTCCCAAAGTGCTAGGATTACAGGCGTGAGCCACCGCGCCCGGCAGGATGGTTTTATCTTATATCGTCACTTCGTTAACATGAGAATTAGAGACTTCAATTCCCTGAGTCATCTAGAATCTTAAATTAAAAATCTAGAGTTTCAACTCATGAAATACTTTGATACCTCTAACATGTAAATATTATGGAAATTAGCTCCAATAAAAACTTGTCTAGCTGCCCTTTTGACAAGAAAAGAAAAGGATACAAAGTTAAATCTTTTCATTAAAGAAAAACTGGGATTTTTCTCACAGCTTCTTGGATGTATTGCAAGAAGTTTAGCAAAATCCAGTATATTCTAGTTAAATATTTTGAGAAAGATTTTATGCTTTTTTTTCTTCTACAATCCTCCATTAAAGAAATTGTATTTTCTCAGTTTTTTTGAGAAATTAGAGGAATTCTTTTTTATTGTCTTTTTTTATTTTCATTTTCATAGTAAAATAAAATGCATTTAAAACAAATATTGTTTGAAAATTATTATCCTAGATATTGGAATTTTATGTTTATTAAACTGTGTTTTTTAAATTTATTTCCAATATAATCGTTTGTTTTAAGCACTGAATTCCTCACACTAGGTTTTTCTATAATTTTTACTGCAGAAAGAAGAGAAAGCAGTGTTTCAGTCATGTTATATGGATTTTCTTACTTCCTTCCTTCAAAACCTTTATATTGTGAACTACTTTATGTCTAGGTTTGTTATAGTTAGCATTGTTCTGTGTAGAACAATACATTAAGAAAAATAAAATAGTTTTAATATTCAATATGAAGTTAGAAATTCTTTTCTCTAAAAGTATTTTCCCTGGAAGCCCTTAAAATAAGTAAAACAGGCAAGTTTCTATTTGTGTAACTGCCCAGAAAAATTTTCTGTCACTATATAGCAGTGTTAATAATACTTACTTTGCCATTGCTTTCTGTTTTCAAATTCTGAAAAATTATCAGTATTTCAGTTTATTAAAAATTGTATTCTCTTGGGAGTGAAAACAATCTTAAAATTTTAATAATTTTTATATTCCCTGTGAACATAGGTAGACCTTTATAGTAGTATATATAATACAAATCTTAGAAGTAGTTGTCTTGGTGAGTTCAGATTTGAGGAGTCAGAGTGAATTTGGGACAATACACATGTTACTAATTTTCTCATTGCACTAGGTTTGATTCTGTTCATATACTGATAGCTTTCATGGTAAGATTGCCTAAGAGCAATGTTCAGCGTTATGTTGTATTTTGTAAAGTCAGATAAATCTTAACACAAATGAATTCTGCTTTTTTCTATTAATCTATAAAATAACTTTATTAACCAATAAAATGACATTATCTACATAAGCATGTTACTGTATCTATTTTGTCTTTATTATACCTGGGTTGTTTGATTGCAAACACCAGGAAATAATGCTGTATATCTCAATAAAATGTCAGTTAATTAGACAAAAATTGAGAATTTACATAATAAAAATAACTGAAGAACCAATTTCAGATAGAATAGGAATGAACAGCTCCAATAATTTAGGTAGTACAAGTTACTTATATTTTGGAGGCATTACTGCTGAAAAAAGTCAGCTTCAGACTTTTACAGTTTACTCATAATTGCATAAAAGAGCAAAGATTCAGAGATCTTTGGCACTTGCCTGCATTGTGCATCTATGCATTGGCTGGAGGAGAAGTCAAACATAAGCATTGTGTTAGAGAACAGATTAGTCTTTCCAAGAAATATAGGAGGAGGTAATCTAAAGAAGGGCAGTAGCTATTAGGGGGCTAAAACAACCTTTAGCCTCCTAACAGTTACTGCCCTTCTTTTCATAATTTTATAATTTTATATGTCTACACATATAAAATTATATTTAAGAAATGATTGGCATTCATATTCAAGAAAAAAGTTAACATCTTGGCACCATTTGAACTAACATGTTATTTTCTTGTACATAGTTCATTTGAAGTCTTTTTAGTCTCATGTTTTTTGAAAGGCTTCATAGAAAGTTTTAAAAGGTCGTGATAATAAAAATACATCACTTAAAGTTCAAATATCAAAGTTTTAACAGTGGGGTTTATTCTGTGCCAGTGATATCACCTCAATCAAACTTTCTTCTTTTAAGGAATGCTAGGATAGAAATAAGTGCTTGAAGTTATTACTTTTCCTCAATTATAAATAAATTAAGTAAAAGTTAATATCTCTATAACCTCTTAACAAATAATGACTTTTATTTTTATAAACCTCATAAAATAGATGATGTTGTTTAATGCCTTTTACTAGTTACTTGTAACAAAAGTATTGCTTTCCCTTCATTGGAAATTGAGTTTATTCACAGCCAAACTCTACTAGATGTACATAAAAGAACTAGTACCATTCATACTGCTACTATTTAGGGAGGAACTCCTCCCTAAATCATTCTATGAAGCCAGTATCATCCTGATACCAAAACTTGGCAGAGATACAACAAAAAAAGAAAACTTCAAGCCAATATATTGGTGAACATTGATGCAAAAATCCTCAACAAAATACTGGCAAACCAAATCAAACAGCACATCAAAAACCTTATCCACTGTGATTAAGTAGGCTTTATCCCTGGGATGCAAGGTTGGTTCAACATACACAAATCAATAAATGTGATTCATCACATAAACAGAACTGAAGACAAAAATCACATGATTATTTCAATAGATACAGAAAAGGCTTTTGATAAAATTCAATATCCATTTATGTTAAAAGTTCTGAATAAACCAGGTATTGAAGGAACATATCTCAAAATAATAAGAGCCATACATGACAAACCCACAGCCAACATTGTATTTAATGGGCAAAACCTGGAAGCATTCCCCTTGAAAACCAGCATAAGACAAGGATGCCCTCTGTAAACCATTACTATTCAATATTGTATTGGAAGTCCTATCCAGGGCAATCAGACAAGAGAAAGAAATAAAGGGCATACACATTGAAAGAGAGGAAGTCAATCTATCCCTGTTGGCAGATGGCATGATCTTTTATCTAGAAAACCCCATAGCCGTGGCCCAAAAGTTTCTTAGGCTGATAAAAAACTTCAGCCAACTCTCTGTATTTGAAATCAATGTACAAAAATCACTATCACTTCTATTACATCAACAACAGTCAAGCTAAGAGCCAACTCAGGAACACAATCCCATTCACAATTGCCACAGAAAAAGTAAAATATCTAGGAATGTAGCCAACCAGGGAGGTAAAAGACCTCAACAGGGAGAACTACAAAAAAATTGGAGATGACACAAACAAATGGAAAAACATCCCATGGTTATGGGTAGAAAGAATCAATACCATTAAAATGGCCACTCTGTCCAAAGTTTATAGATTAATGCTATCCCTATATGAATGAAACTTTTCACAGAACTAGGTAAAACTATTTAACAATTCATATGGATCCAAAAAAGATCCCATTAGCCAAGGCAACTTTAGAAAAAAAGAACAAAGCTGGAGGCATAATGCTACCCAAATTCAAACTATACTATAGGGCTACAGTAACCAAAACAGCATGATACTGGGACAAAAACAGACACATAGGTCAATGGAACAGAGTGGAGAGACCAGAAGTAAGGCTACACACCTAAGCTATCTGATCTTTGACAAACCTGACAAAGACAAGCAATGGGGAAAGGATTCACTATTCAATAAATGGTGCTGGGATAACTGGCAGCCATAGGCAGAAGATTGAAACTGGAGCACTTCCTTGCACCATATACAAAAATCAACTCAAGATGGATTAAAGACTTAAATGTAACCCTCCCCTCAAAAACTAAAAACCCTGGCAGACAACCTGGGAAATACCATTCTGGACACAGGAATGGACAAAAATTTTTGACAAAGACGCTGAAAGCAATTGCAACAAAAGCAAAAATCGACAAATGAGATCAAATTAAACTAAAGAGCTTCTGCACACCAAAAGAATCTGTCAACAGAGTAAACAGACAACCTAGAGAATGGGAGAAAATTTTTGCAAAGTATGCATCTGACAAAGGTCTAATGTCCAGCAACTGTAAGATATGTAAACAAATTTATGAGAAAAAAATTAAAAAATAAAATGAGCAACCCTATTAAAAACGGGGCAATGAACATGAACAGACACTTCCAAAGAAGACTTACATATGGTCAGCACACATATGAAAAAAACTCAACACCACTGATCATTAGAGAAATGCAAATCCAAACAACAATGAGATACAATCTCAAATCAGTCAGAATGTCTATTATAAAAAGTCAGAAAAATAACAGGTGCTGGTGAGGTTGAGGAGAAAAAGGAACACTTACACACTGTTTGTGGGTGTATAAACTAGTTTAATCATTATGGAAAGCATTATACAATTCCCCAAAGAACTAAAACAGAGCTGCCATTTGACCCAGTAACTCCATTACTGGATATATACCCAAAGAAATAGTAATAGTTCTGTCATAAAGACATGTGCATGTGTATGTTCATTGCAGCACTATTCACAATAGCAAAGACATGGAATCAACCTAAATGCCCATCAGTGGTAGACTGAATAAAGAAAATGTAATACATATATACCATGGAATATTATTCAGACATAAAAATAATGAGAGTATATTCTTTGCAGGAATGTGGATGCAACTGAAGGCCATTATCCTTAGCAAACTAACACAGGAAAAGAAAACCAAATGACACATGTTCTCACTTGTATGTGGGAGCTAAATAATGACAACACATAGACACATAGAGGGGAACAACAGACACTGGAGCCTGCTGGAGGGTGGAGGGTGGAAGGAGGGAGAGAATTAGGAAAAATAATTATTGGGTACTAGGCTTAACACATGGATGATTAAATAATCTGTGAAACAAACCATCATGATATGAGTTTACCTATATAACAGACCTACACATGTACCTCTGAAATTAAAAGTTAAAAAAAGAAACTGAGATCTAAGCAAAAAAAAGTATTAATTTCTCAAGAAATTACTCAATGTTAATAATTATGTACTTCCTACAACATATATAAATGTTTATATACATATAGTATATAAATATACAGTACATGTATGTTTTTACATATAGTATAAAATTGGGTGGTATGTTATCCTTCTATCTACGATAAAAGAAATTATTACACATCTTTAGTGATTAACAAGGAAGCTGTGGTTATCAAAATAGTGAAATCCCAAATGATGTTCCCAAATGATGTTACAGAATTGTACCCATCTTAAAAGTATGAATTTTCAAACTTTAGAAGAGAGACATAGAAGATTACATACATGCTATGATTAAATCAGTAACACAAGTGTAATCATCATAGAATTAAGTGTAGTAGTTTCTTAAGCTTCTTGAAAACTTCTAATAAGGGATAATTAATCCCCTTCTTGTTCTTGGGAAAACTTTTTTAAATTGTATTTTTCTATGCTTTTTTCTTAACATACAGATTAGATAGCACCTTCAATTCAATGTTAAACAGAACTTTATTTATAAATTTTATGTGATTTCCATTAATAAAAATGAATATAATCATTCTCCATTAAGAATAAGGTTTCATGTTGGATTTAATATACATCTTCGTATTAGTTTGTCTTCTCTAGGTAACAGCTCTGAGACAAATACTTGCATAGAGATTTCTTGTGGGGCGGGTGTTCTCTGAAACAACACCGCTAAGGAATGAGGAACTATCATGTAGTTACAAAATAAAAGAACTTCATCTGTTCCACTAGGAACCTCTAAAGTAATTCAGAGTTGTCTCATATAGAAACATGTGGCCTAAATCTTTGTATGCCCATATCGACCAGCCACTGAAGACAAAGGGCTTACTATTGTATGAAGAAGCTTTTTTGGGTGAGAAAATTTTCCTCAGAAGAATTCAGCTGTTAGCTGTCAGCAACTACAACTTCTTAAAGGAACATTGATGTCTTGGTGCTGAAGGAGGGATTTGGGTGTTACAGTCAAGTGTTAACTAAAATTTATGCTTTGTAACTCTTGTATCTGCTTACTTAATATAATAAATTCAGCCCCCTAGATGAAATTCTATGGGTCAGTTTCTCCAGAGAGATTTAGAAGGAAAAAATTAGTGAGATTAACTATAGGTCTTATGCTTCATTCAGCTGCAACTGATAATCATTCTCACCTCTGGTACCATTTAATATAGACTATATCTTTAGCTAACATCTCTGCTGATCTAGGTGGCTTACCTGGGATGGTTGGGGTGATAATTTTCTGATAATTGTGTCCATGATCACCATGCTTTAATTGGACTGTGGTTGCTCTGCTTGTCTATGTGGCATCACAGTTGTGCAAGCAAGGAAGCACCAAGATGCAAAATTAGTTTTTCCCTACACCCATTTGATATGAGCTTTCCTATCTCACTCTAATGATCAAATTTAGTAATCTAAGTCAAAATGAAAACAGGTTTTTTTTGTTTTTGTTTTTGTTTTTCCTGCTACCATTGTGGTAAGAAGAATTCAAAGAGAATGGGCAACAATTTTAAATTAAAGAAAAAGAAAACTTTGTTGTCTCTGTTGGTGGAAAAATTGTCCCTTTGAGGACAAATGTCTGTAAGTTCACAGCCCAGAATTGTAGGACCAGAAAATACAAATTCCCGAGAGATAATACATCAGAAATGATGGTGAGTAGAGAATGCCTCTGTCATCTCTTGTTTTCCATATCCATGTTTTCTGTCCGTTTAAACCTATATGTGGAATATGTGTTGTTTCTACTTAAGATTAATTACAGATTGAACTCCTGAAACAATGATGTCTCATCAGGGACTCAGCCTTTATCTGTGTTGTTAGGAGGCTGTACTTTTGTTCGTGAAGGTAGCTAAACCACTTTCAAGGAGGGAAAACCTATATTTCTGGGCACAGATTTTGTATTTTCATCTCTGCCTCCATGGTTGCTTCTTTTGAGCACAGGTGCCAGCCATAGAGTGGCTGATTATGGAGACTAACTGGGCAATGTGTATGCGTCTTCTGATATGCATACTATCTGATGGGTATTAACGCAATACAACATCTTGGTACTCACTCCTTTGGGTCTATCCACATACCTTTTTACCATATCTACTTGTACTAGGTCTTTTAATCTTGCTCCTTCTCGCATACTGATCATTTGTCATTGCGCATGACTTGAAATGTCACTTTTTTTTCCACTACTCAAACATATTATTAAATCAAGCTTTGCCTTTTGGGAGGATTAATCTTTATTACTGTCTTTCAAGATCACTTCTTCATGCACTAATAGTCTACTGCAATATGTTTAATATATCAGTAGGCTGCTTTTGGCTTTCACCTAGAAACTGAGCTGACCCCTCTGTGAAAGAGACTCAGCTTTTAGATTCCTTTGTTATGTGGATTAAAGGACCTCTCGATAGGCACAGTGTTGCAAGGGTAGATGGCATGCAAACTGGGGACACCAGTTTGCGCAGCTTACTCATGGGCCTTACTGCTGGTGCCCAACTATGAATATGCTGTTTCCACCCGATGACGGGTTGTTGTTGAGCCACCCACTTTTATGATTTAGTAACTCTCACAGTATCCCGATTAAGATAAATCACATGTTCACTTGAGGCAACATAGTCAGATACTCTGTATGTACCAAGGTTCAGTAGCACATCCAGAGCTGCTTTCCCAATAGATAATCTACATGCTTCAGGCAGATTGGCCTTGCTACAGAACCTTAGGCATCTAGGTTGTTATCTTCCCATCAGAACTCATCGTAATTTCACTGAGAATTTTCAGAACAAAAATACTTTTAGTAGAATGATATGTTGTGTTGTATAGCCCAAATTGTAGGACTACTTATAACTAGATGCTAAGACTTTGGGATGTCATAGTCCTAGACTCCTCATAAGGTTTATCTCTTACCCTTTAGATTGCTCATGTCTTGCCAAGCCCTAAAATGTTTTCTACTTATTTATTCCTGCTTATCCAAATAAATCAATACAATGTTCTTTAAAAGGTTTCATTTAAATCCTTTTGATTATGTTATGGCAAAGAGCTGGAGATTTAACATACCCCGATGCAAAAACAAGCAGAAACTAGATGACGATTTGTAGCTAGCTCTTTGAGGCAGCTGTCCCCTGAGGTTGTTTTTTTTTTTTTTTCTTGTCTGGATTGAGCAACATTATTGTAGATTCTACACTTATCTTATGTCTGGGACACCAAGATGTATTAACAACGTAACAGTATACTACAACTGTGGCCTCCCTGGTTGCTACACAATGTTGTTGCTCATGATAATAATTTTACCCATCTTGCTTCTGACACTTAAGCACTACCACATGACCTCTAGTATTTTCAGGATTCAATTATCCCAATTGCTATAAGTAATTTTAGTTCTAATAAAATATTTGTCTACCATCAATCAATCCCAACCTAGAGAGAACAGCTGCAACTCAGTTTCTCACTGATTCATCAATAACACTCAGCAATAGTCATTTGATTTCACTGTTCTGATAATTGCTACCTCCCTGAAACCATTAAAATGCCTTAGCCTAATGCCACAGTGAGTTCCCTTACACTAATATTCCATTCCAGTTCACCACTTTGAATCTTTTAACTACTATTGCTATCAACTGCTAGTGGTTCTAAGTAATTTACCTGCCAGCATTAATGTGATCCTCATGACCAGTGAACTGGGGGAAGATAGGCAATTTAGTTCCAAAAGTAAACTCTCAAAGTTTTCTTCCTTATATGTCTTCAGGGAGTACCAGTCTTACAGTCTTTGATTCGACCAAAAATCAGGCAAAATTTCAATGATTCATTTTTGTTACTGTTTTAATGATTTATTTATTTATTATTGTTACATAATAATTATACATGGGGTTCATATGATATTTTGATACAAGCATGCAATGTGTAATGATCAAATCAGAGTAACTGAGATATCCATTACCTCAAACATTTATCATTTTATTGTGTTGGGAACATTCCAAATCTTCTCTTCTAGCTAATTCCAATGGAAAGAGGTTTGTGTACGTAAGGTTTATTGAGAAACTACATTGGAAAAAAGTTACTGCTCTTGCAACATAGGCCTCAGCTGATTTCACAGGGAGCTAAAAAGTGAGAGGTCTTTTGAATTGTTTTAAATTGAGGTGGGACGCTGGTCCATTATACCTTCATATTGATGAGTTATTGATGTGGACTTATCCTATGAAGGGAAAGAAGCAGTGGACAAGGCACTACTATTCTCCTACAGGCAGTGTCTGTAGAAGAAATTAGCTGTGAGTCATCAGCAGCTAGTACTCCTGGAAGTTGAGAAACTGAGAAACTTTGTCCTGAGGGAAGACTGGATTGCACAGGATAGCAACTATTATAGTCATTAACAGATTAAGAACGTTTTCCTCTATTATGTGAGTTTTACCATGAAGTTGTCTAAAAGTTCATTAAATGGGAAAGGGTGTTATATATATGTTTATATATATATTATATATGTATCTATACATATAGGTATAGACACACACATACACATATATGTATATATACACACATATAAACATACAATGTATAATGTACATAAGTATATACATATGTATGTGTATATATGTATATATGCATACATAATATGTATATATACACATAGATACAGACATATATACACACATATACTTTTTTTCTAGTAATATTCTTGTTTGGTAAATATCAGAGTATACACTCCAACATTTTCTATTGTCTAGAAAAATTGTTTTAAAATTACAATAACTTGTTTCTTGAAAATTTGATAGAATTCAACCATCGCAAACCTCTATGATTTTATTTTCCTTAGTTTGAATATTTTTATCATTAACTCAATTTATTTTATTGCTACAAAATTATTAAAGTTTTTTTAAATTTTTTTGATTCAATTTTAGTATGTATAATTATCCCAAAATTTAATCTGTTTAATTTTAGTGGCATAAAGTTTTTAAGTTTTAAAGAAATTTTTAATGGTATAAAGTTTATTCTTTGAATGTATTTAATTTCTACTAGCATTATCTTCTCGTCATATTATTTGGGTTTTTTTTATTTTTCTTAATACATGCTTTACATATTTTTTAAAGACCTATTTTCTTGCTTTGTTGATCATCCTTTTTTCTTCTCTATTACTTAATTGATTTTTGCACATATATATTTTTTCCTTCATTCTACAATTTTAGGGACTTTAAATTCTTATTTTCCTAAAAGCCTAACATACAAATCAATAAGTGTGATACACCACTTAAATATGTGATCCCTCTAAAATTCATGTTGAAATTTAATCCCCAATGCAACAATATTAAGAGATGTGGCCTTTAGAAGATGACTGAGTCATGAGAACTACACCTTCAGAATGGGAGTAGGTAACCTTAGATAAGGTCTTGAAGGAAAGAGTTTGATCCCCTGACCCTTCTGTTTATTCCCCATGGAGGGGGGCATAGCTTTCTTCTTTTTCAGAGGATGAAGCAACAGGAACCAATTTAGAAGCAGCAAGTAGGCACTCACCAGTCAATAAATCTGCTAGTATTTTGATCTTGGAATTCCCAACCTCCAGAAATGTGAGAAAATTAATCTATGTCCTTTTAATTTACCCAGGCTTTGGCATTTTGTTATAACAATACACAAAGACTAAAATAACCATATTAGCCCAGTGAAAGACAAAAAAACATACTATTATCTCAAAAGATGGAAATAAAAAAGACAAATTTAACATCACCTTCTGATAAAAACGCTCAACAAATTAGCTACAGAAGAAATACATCTCAACACAATAAATGCCATAAACCACATCATGCTCATTGGTAAATAGTGAAAATCATTTTTTTAAATTTTTAATAGTTTTATTTAAAATATTTCCTTAAACCTGAATTACAATAACATGGGTTAGTTAGTTCCAGAATGATGGATGGCAATGGGATTTGAAACTAGAGTTTAAAAACATATTCTTATATTTTTATATTTTCTTATATATATTTTTATTATTATTATTATTATACTTTAAGTTCTAGGGTACATGTGCATAACGTGCAGGTTTGTTACATATGTATACCTGTGCCATGTTGGTGTGCTGCACGCATCAACTCGTCAGCACCTATCAACTCGTCATTTACATTAGGTATAACTCCCAATGCAATCCCTCCCCCCTACCCCCTCCCCATGATAGGCCCCAGTGTGTGATGTTCCCCTTCCCGAGTCCAAGTGATCTCATTGTTCAGTTCCCACCTATGAGTAAGAACATGTGGTGTTTGGTTTTCTGTTTTTGTGATAGTTTGCTAAGAATGATGGTTTCCAGATGCATCCATGTCCCTACACAGGACTCAAACTCATCCTTTTTTATGGCTGCATAGTATTCCATGGTGTATATGTGCCACATTTTCTTAATCCAATCTGTCACTGATGGACATTTGGGTTGATTCCAAGTCTTTGCTATTGTGAATAGTGCTGCAATAAACATACGTGTGCATGTGTCTTTATAGCAGCATGATTTATGATCCTTTGGATATATACCCAGTAGTGGGATAGCTGGGTCATATGGTACATCTAGTTCTAGATCCTTGAGGAATCGCCATACTGTTTTCCATAATGGTTGAACTAGTTTATAATCCCACCAACAGTGTAAAAGTGTTCCTATTTCTCCACATCCTCTCCAGCACCTGTTGTTTCCTGACTTTTTAATGATTGCCATTCTAACTGGTGTGAGATGGTATCTCATTGTGGTTTTGATTTGCATTTCTCTGATGGCCAGTGATGATGAGCATTTTTTCATGTGTCTGTTGGCTGTATGAATGTCTTCTTTTGAGAAATGTCTGTTCATATCCTTTCCCCACTTTTTGATGGGGTTGTTTGTTTTTTTCTTGTAAATTTGTTTGAGTTCTTTGTAGGTTCTGGATATTACCCTTTGCCAGATGAGTAGATTGCAAAATTTTTCTCCCATTCTGTAGGTTGCCAGTTCACTCTGATGGTAGTTTCTTTTGCTGTGCAGAAGCTCTTAGTTTAATGAGATCCCATTTGTCAATTTTGGCTTTTGCTGCCGTTGCTTTTGGTGTTTTAGACATGAAGTCCTTGCCCATGCCTATGTCCTGAATGGTACCACCTAGGTTTTCTTCTAGGGTTTTTATGGTATTAGATCTAACATTTAAGTCTCTAATCCATCTTGAATTAATTTTCGTATAAGGAGTAAGGAAAGGATCCAGTTTCAGCTTTCTACTTATGGCTAGCCAATTTTCCCAGCACCATTTATTAAATGGGGAATCCTTTCCCCATTTCTTGTTTCTCTCAGGTTTGTCAAAGATCAGATGGCTGTAGATGTGTGGTATTATTTCTGAGGACTCTGTTCTGTTCCATTGGTCTATATCTCTGCCTTGTTACCAGTATCATGCTGTTTTGGTTACTGTAGCCTTGTAGTATAGTTTGAAGTCAGGTAGCATGATGCCTCCAGCTTTGTTCTTTTGACTTAGGATTGTCTTGGCAATGTGGGCTCTTTTTTGGTTCCATATGAACTTTAAAGCAGTTTTTTCCAATTCTGTGAAGAAACTCATTGGTAGCTTGATGGGGATGGCATTGAATCTATAAATAACCTTGGGCAGTATGGCCATTTTCACGATATTGATTCTTCCTATCCATGAGCATGGTATGTTCTTCCATTTGTTTGTGTCCTCTTTTATTTCACTGAGCAGTGGTTTGTAGTTCTCCTTGAAGAGGTCCTTTATATCCCTTGTAAGTTGGATTCCTAGGTATTTTATTCTCTTTGAAGCAATTGTGAATGGAAGTTCATTCATGATTTGGCTCTCTGCTTGTCTGTTACTGGTGTATAAGAATACTTGTGATTTTTGCACGTTAATTTTGTATCCTGAGACTTTGCTGAAGTTGCTTATCAGCTTAAGGAGGTTTTGGGCTGAGATGATGGGGTTTTCTAAATATACAATCATGTCATCTGCAAACAGGGACAATTTGACTTCTTCTTTTCCTAACTGAATACCCTTGATTTCTTTCTCTTGCCTGATTGCCCTAGCCAGAACTTCCAACACTATGTTGAATAGGAGTGGTGAGAGAGGGCATCCCTGTCTTGCGCCAGTTTTCAAAGGGAATTTTTCCAGTTTTTGCCCATTCAGTATGATATTGGCTGTGGGTTTGTCATAAATAGCTCTTATTATTTTGAGGTATGTTCCATCAATACCAAATTTATTGAGCGTCTTTAGCATGAAGGGCTGTTGAATTTTGTCAAAGGCCTTTTCTGCATCTATTGAGATAATCATGTGGTTTTGTCTTTGGTTCTGCTGATATGCTGGATTACGTTTATTGATTTGCGAATGTTGAACCAGCCTTGCATCCCAGGGATGAAGCCCACTTGATCATGGTGGATAAGCTTTTTGATGTGCTGCTGAATCCGGTTTGCCAGTATTTTATTGAGGATTTTTGCATCGATGTTCATCAGGGTTATTGTTCTAAAATTCTCTTTTTTTGTTGTGTCTCTGCCAGGCTTTGGTATCAGGATGATGTTGGTCTCATAAAATTAATTAGGGAGGATTCCCTCTTTTTCTATTGATTGGAATAGTTTCAGAAGGAATGGTACCAGCTCCTCCTTGTACCTCTGGTAGAATTCAGCTATGAATCCATCTGTTCCTGGACTTTTTTTGGTTGGTAGGCTATTAATTATTGCCTCAATTTCAGAGCCTGCTATTGGTCTATTCAGGGATTCAACTTCTTCCTGGTTTAGTCTTGGAAGAGTGTAAGTGTCCAGGAAATTATCCATTTTTTTCTAGATTTTCTAGTTGATTTGCATAGAGGTGTTTATAGTATTCTCTGATGGTACTTTGTATTTCTGTGGGGTCAGTGGTGATATCCCCTTTATCATTTTTTATTGCATCTATTTGATTCTTCTCTCTTTTCTTCTTTATTAGTCTTGCTAGCAGTCTGTCAATTTTGTTGATCTTTTCAAAAAACCAACTCCTGTATTCATTGATTTTTTGGAGGGTTTTTTGTGTCTCTATCTCCTTCAGTTCTGCTCTGATCTTAGTTATTTCTTGCCTTCTCCTAGCTTTTGAATGTGTTTGCTCTTGCTTCTCCAGTTCTTTTAATTGTGATGTTAGAGTGTCAATTTTAGATCTTTCCTGCTTTCTCTTGTGGGCATTTAGTGGTATAAATTTCCCTCTACACACTGCTTTAAATGTGTTCCAGAGATTCTGGTATGTTGTATCTTTGTTCTCATTGGTTTCAAAGAACATCTTTATTTCTGCCTTCATTTCGTTATGTACCCAGTAGTCATTCAGGAGCAGATTGTTCAGTTTCCATGTAGTTGAGTGGTTTTGATTGCGTTTCTTAGTCCTGAGTTCTAGTTTGATTGCACTGTGGTCTGAGAGACAGTTTGTTATAATTTCTGTTCTTGTACTTTTGCTGAGGAGTGCTTTATTTCCAATTATGTGGTCAATTTTGGAATAAGTGTGATGTGGTGCTGAGAAGAATGTATATTCTGTTGATTTTGGGTGGAGAGTTCTATAGATGTCTATTAGGTCCGCTTGGTGCAGAGATGAGTTCAATTCCTGGATATCCTTGTTAACTTTCTGTCTCGTTGTTCTGTCTAATGTTGACAGTGGGGTGTTGAAGTCTCCCATTATTATTGTATGGGAGTCTAAGTAAAGTCTCTTTGTAAGTCTCTAAGGACTTGCTTTATGAATCTGGGTGCTCCTGTATTGGGTGCATATATATTTAGGATAGTTAGCTCTTCCTGTTGAATTGATCCCTTTACCATTATGTAATGGCCTTCTTTGTCTCTTTTGATCTTTGATGGTTTAAAGTCTGTTTTATCAGAGACTAGGATTGCAACCCCTGCTTTTTTTTTGTTCTCCATTTGCTTGGTAGATCTTTCTCCATCCCTTTATTTTGAGCCTATGTATGTCTCTGCATGTGAGATGGGTCTCCTGAATACAGCAGACTGATGGGTCTTGACTCTTTATCCAGTTTGCCAGTCTGTGTCTTTTAATTGGAGCATTTAGTCCATTTACATTTAAGGTTAATATTGTTATGTGTGAACTTGATCCTGCCATTATGATATTAACTGGTTATTTTGCTCATTAGTTGATGCAGTTTCTTCCTAGGCTCGATGGTCTTTACATTTTGGCATGTTTTTGCAATGGCTGGTACCGGTTGTTCCTTTCCATGTTTAGTGCTTCCTTCAGGGTCTCTTGTAAGGCAGGCCTGGTGGTGACAAAATCTCTAAGCATTTGCTTATCTGTAAAGGATTTTATTTTTCCTTCACTTATGAAATTTATTGTGGCTGCATATGAAATTCTGGGTTTAAAATTCTTTTCTTTAAGAATGTTGAATATTGGCCCCCACTCTCTTCTGGCTTGTAGAGTTTCTGCTGAGAGATCTGCTGTCAGTCTGATGGGCTTCCCTTTGTGGGTAACCCGACCTTTCTCTCTGGCTGCCCTTAAGATTTTTTCCTTCATTTCAACTTTGGTGAATCTGGCAATTATGTGTCTTGGAGTTGCTCTTCTCGAGGAGTATCTTTGTGGTGTTCTCTGTATTTCCTGAATTTAAATGTTGGCCTGCCCTACTAGGTTGGGGAAGTTCTCCTGGATGATATCCTGAAGAGTGTTTTCCAACTTGTTTCCATTCTCCCCCTCACTTTCAGGCACCCCAATCAGACGTAGATTTGGTCTTTTTACATAATCCCATACTTCTTGCAGGCTTTGTTCATTTCTTTTTCTTCTTTTTTCTTTTGGTTTCTCTTCTCACTTCATTTCATTCATTTGATCCTCAATCACTAATACTCTTTCTTCTAATTGATCGAGTTGGTTACTGAAGCTTGTGCATTTGTCACGTATTTCTCATGTCATGGTTTTCATCTGTGTCATTTCGTTTATGACCTTCTCTGCATTAATTACTCTAGCTATCAATTCTTCCACACTTTTTTCAAGATTTTTAGTTTCTTTGTGCTGGGTACATAATTCCTCCTTTAGCTCTGAGAAGTTTGATGGACTGAAGCCTTCTTCTCTCATCTCGTCAAAGTCATTCTCTGTCCAAGTTTGATCCGTTGCTGGCGATGAGCTGCACTCCTTTGCAGGGGGAGATGCGCTCTTATTTTTTGAATTTCCAGCTTTTCTGCCCTGCTTTTTCCCCATCTTTGTGGTTTTATCTGCCTCTGGTCATTGATGATGGTGACGTACTGATGGAGTTTTGGTGTAGGTGTCCTTCTTGTTTGATAGTTTTAATTCTAACAGTCAGGACCCTCAGCTGTAGGTCTGTTGGAGATTGCTTGAGGTCCACTCCAGACCCTGTTTGCCTGGGTATCAGCACAGAGGCTCAGTTGAAAATGCAGAAGTCACCGGTCTTCTGTGTCGCTTGTGCTGGGAGTTAGAGACTGGAGCTGTTCCTATTCGGCCATCTTGCTCCAACCCTCGAAAATCATTTTTTGAAAGATCAGGAAAAAGACAATAATGTCCATTTTCACTGTTATTCAACATAGTACAGGAAGTCCTAGCCAGAGCAATTAAGCAAGAGAAAGAAAAATGTTTTAAAAATTAAAAGGAACAAGTTAAATTGTTGTTGTTTGCAGACAACATATCTCATATACAGACAACCCCATAAACTCAATTTAAAAAGCTGTTAGACCCAATAACCAATTCAGTAAAGTTGCAAGGTATAATATCAACATACAAAAATCAGTAGTATTTTTATCCAATAGCAACGAAATATCTGAAAAATATTCAAAGAAAAATCTAAATTACAATAGTAGCAAAAATAGATATATACATACATACATATGAGTTTAACAGATGAGGTGAAAGATCTGTATACTGAAAACTGTAAAACATTAACAGAAATTGAAGATATCAAAGAAATGGAAAGATAACCTTTGCTCATGAATTAGAATTAATATTGTTAAAGTGTCCATATTACCCAAAGCAATCTACAGATTTGATGCAATCCTTGTCAAAAATTTAATAATATTTTACACAGAAATAGAAAAAGCAATTCTAAAATTGGTATAAAATCAAAAAACACCCTGAATAGAAAAGAAATCTTGAGCAACAATAACAAAACCAGAGGCACAAGAAACCTGATTTCAGAATCTACTACAAAGCTATAGTAATCCAACATCATGTTACCGGCATAAAAACAGACCAATGGAACAGAATAGAGAGCCTAGAAATAAAAACACACCTTTATGGTCAATTGATTATCTGCGAAGATGCCAACAACACACTATGGGGTAAGAAACAGTCTCTTCAATGAATGATACTGAGAATCGATTCTACATGCAGAAGAATCAAATTAGATCCTTATTTCACACCACATGTAAAAATCGACTCAAAGTGAATTAAGGACTTAAATATAAGATTTGAAACTGTAAAACTACTGGATGAAAACATAGGGCAGAAACTCCATGACATTGATCTAGGCAATAATTTTTTGGATAAGAACCCAAAAGCACAGGCAACAAAAGAAAATAGACAAATGTTACTGCAACAAACTAAAAAGCTCTTCACAGCCAAAGAAACAATTAGCAACATGAAAAGACAATCTATGGCCAGATACCGTGGCTCACACCTGTAATCCCAGCACTTTGTGGGGCTGAGGTGGGTGGATCACTTGAGACCAGGAGTTTGAGGCTAGTCTAGCCACCACTATGAAACCGGGTCTCTACTAAAAATAGAAAAAAATAGCTGGGCGTGGTGGTGCAAGCCTGTAATCCCAGCTACCTGGAGGCTGAGGCACGAGAATTAGTTGAACCCAGGAGGCAGAGGTTTCAATGAGCCGAGATTGTGTCACTGTACTCCAGCCTGGGCAACGGAGTGAGACTCCTTCTCAAACAAACAAACAGAAACAAAAAAGACTATAGAATGCAAGGAAATATTTGCAAACTATGTATCTTTTAAGATGTTAATATTCAAAATATGTAAGAAACTCAAACAACTGAATAGCAAGAAAACAACCCAATAAAAAATAAGCAAAAGATACGTATAGACATTCCTCAAAAGAAAACACACATATGCTCAACATATATGTAAAAAATGCTCAAAATCACTAATTATCAGGGAGATACAAATTGAAACTATAATGATATATCACCTCGTACTTGTTAAAATGGCTACAATCAAAGATAAAAGAACAGTGTTGGTGAGGATGTGTAGAAAGGGAACCCTGAAACACTATTTGTGGAAATATAAATTAGAACAGTATAAATGAAAATAGTATAAAATTACTCCACAATTTAAAATAGACCTCCATTTGATCTAGAAATTATCTTTCTCTGTATATCCTAAGGAAATACAATCAAAAGGTCAGAGTTATCTGCACTCCTATCATCATTACAGCATAATGCACTATGAGTTAAACTCATAGAAGCAAAGAGTAGAATAGAGGGTCCCAGGTGTCTCTCTCTCTATGTGTTTGTGTGTGTGTGTGTGTGTGTCTGTGTGTGTGTGTGTGTGTGTGTGTGTGTGTGTGTGTATGTTTGACTGGGGAGATGTTTGATCAAGGATAGCTAATTTCAGTTAGACAGAAGGAATATGTTCTAGAAGTCTATTGCATAACATGGTTACTATAGGTAATAACACTGTATTGGACTGATAAAAATTACTAAAGGACTAGAATGTGTGTGTCACTACAAAACAAGAAGCATGTGATGTAAAGCAAATGTTAATTAGTTTGATTTAGCCATTTAACAATCTACACAAATTTTAAAATAACATGTTGTATGTCGTAAAATATATACAACTTTCATTTGACAATTTAAAAACTTAAGAAAAATATTTTCCATTCTAGAATTACATTCAGAACAAAACTGTCCATTAAGTATGTAGAATAAATATATATTCAGAAATAAAATATTTTGGCCAGGCACGGTGGCTCAAGCCTGTAATCCCAGCACTTTGGGAGGCCGAGACGGGTGGATCACGAGGTCAGGAGATCGAGACCATCCTGGTCTACACGGTGAAACCCCGTCTCTACTAAAAATACAAAAAACTAGCCGGGCGAGGTGGCGGGTGCCTGTAGTCCCAGCTACTGGGGAGGCTGAGGCAGGAGAATGGCGTGAACCCGGGAGGCGGAGCTTGTAGTGAGCGGAGATCGCGCCACTGCACTCCAGCCTGGGCGACAGAGCGAGACTCCGTCTCAAAAAAAAAATAATAAAATAAAATAAAATAAAATATTTTGTTAAAGTTTACTTTCTAGTAAATACTCTCAGAAATCAACTGGATGATGAAACCCTCCACATAAAGGAAATGTACTAAGTAAGAAAAAGACATATATATGAAATTTAAGGTCTAGCATAGTTGATCATTGGAGGGCATCATCATGTAGAAGGACATGGACACCTCAAGAGAACAGATAAGCACTAGACCCAGACAGAAATGTTTCTACATTGGAACAAGATTGAAGACATCAAGATATTTTAATATATGAATATCTTAGAATACTTCCTACATATGATTGTCAGATTTTAGCAAGCACAGAGGAATGAAGTTTTGAATCAGTCACAGTATACTTATTTTTTTAAAAAAATAAAATTATAAGAAAACAAGATAATTATTTTCTCTAGAGAAAGCAACAAAAGAAATATGAATGTACAGAGAAAGAATAAAGAAATCCTTATATAATACCCATAATTGTTTGAGCCAAGGCTATGATAAAACTATGTTTGGAAGACAAAGAACAGGGGGCATGTAAAAAGTAAGTCATGGGTGAAAGAAAGCCAGAGATTTTCCTTTTCTTAATTGTAAACCTTCCAAATAATGCCTAAAAGGAATAGATCAGGAAAATGCAATGTTAGCATGCTTTGAAGAGACATGGATTTATGTATCAGAATATTGCACTGAAAAGCTTATGGTGATTTCTCTTGTAAGAATAAAATGTGACCAATAGGGATAAATATTGCAATGATTAAAAATATGCTTTGTAGGATTTTTGTCACTTTATCATTTGCTACTTGATATGGTAAAAAGAGACAAAAAGCACACAAAGTATAAGAATTGTTTCACTTGGACTACAATTTTAATTTACTCCCAATTTTTGCTTTATATGATTATTAAATATTTATGCTATATATCAACTGATGTATTGCAAATAATTTTTTGTTTTTTTAGCTATTATTTTAGGTTTGGGGTTACATGTAAGGGTTTGTTATATAGGTAAACACATGTCACGTGGGTTTGTTGTACAGATTATTTCATCACCCAGGTATTAAGCCTATTACCCAATAGTTATCTTTTCTGCTCCTCTCCCTCCTGACACCCTCCCATCTCATGTAGATCCCAGAGTCTGTTGCTTCCTACTTTGTGTTCCTAAGTTCTTAGCATTTAGCTCCCACTTATGAGAACTTGAGGTATTTCGTTTTCTGTTCCTGCATTAGTTTGCTAAGCATATTAGCCTACAGCTCCATCCGTGTTGCCATCAAAGACATGGTCTTATTCTTTTTTATGGCTGTATATTATTCCATGATGTGTATGTACCACATTTTCTTTATCCAACCTGTCATCGATGGGCATTTAGGTTGATTTCATGTCTTTGCTATTGTGACCAGGGCTGCAATGAAGATTCACGTGAAAGTGTCTTTATGGTAGAATGATTTATTTTTCTCACAAATACTTTTTAGTATCTATTATTCAGAAATAAAATATTTTAAAAGAAAAGGCTCTCAGAAATCAACTGGATGATGAAGTCCTCCAAATAAATAAAATGAACTAAATAAAAGGTATATATACAAAATTTGAGGTCTAGCATAGATGATCATTGGAGGGCATCATCATGCAGAAGCAATCTCTATTAGTAGTGTATTAGTTTTTGATGGCTTCTCTAACATATTATCATACATTTAGTAGCTTAAAGCAAAACAAGTGTAAAAGCTTGTATTTTCAGGGTCAGAAGCTCAAAATGGGTTTTACTGAGATAAAATCAATGTTTCACTCTGTCTGCATTTCTTCTGGTGACTCTATGGGAGAATTCATCACCTTGCCTTTTCTAGTTTCCAAAGATTACTTACATTTTTAGTCTCATAGCTCTTTCTTCCCACTTCAAAGACAGAATAGCACCTTTAAATCTCACTTTGACTCTGATCTTTAATTCTACCATTGTATCTCCTTCTCTGCCTCTCCCGCTACCTTCTTTAATTTTTTACTGTCATTGTGATTACACTGGGTACATCCAGCTAACTTGGCATCATCTCCCCATTTCAAGCCCTTTAATTTAATTTGCAAAGTCTTTTTTGACATAAGGTAACATATTTATAAGTTCTGTGGAGAAGGATGTGAATATTTTTGACAGGTAGGTGTATTATTTATCTACCACAGTCCATTTTAGTTGTAGATGGCACCAGAAACTCCCGCATGTTTAAATGTAGAGGGAATTATTAGAAACAACTTTACAGATCCTCATGTAAACAACAACAACAACAAAAAATTAGTTTCTATACCACTTTAATTTCTGCAATTTGTAATATCTATACCTCCATTCTCCATAGGAAGTTAGGAATTACTTTTCAAGCAGAGTTGGTTTTTGCTTGCAGGGACATGGTATGCTCCAGAACCTAAGGTATGTTTCATGATTTTCTCTCCGTAGAGCTTTATAGAAAAATAGTCCCAAGTATGGTACATGCTGCCTCCAAAATCATGTGCCTACTTTCTTTGCACCTTATTTTTGGTGGTAGAGGGAAAAAAGTGCAACAAAATGTTTTATTTTTCATTCCAAATGATGTAAGGCGATTCCCCATGCCATTGGAAACTTAAACACTCCACTGATTCTACAGGCTGCTATGTATGCACTGAATTCATCTCCCATCTTCCAACAGGCTTGTATATTATTAGATAATTATATAATTACTGTTTCTGCTCACTGGATTCAGCCAAAATAATGACCCAATATAGTGTTCTATGAAATGTTAACATGAACAATTTCCACAGGGATTGTATGCTGTGACACTGTGTTAGCTTTCTATGGCTGCTATAACAGATTATCATACATTTAGTGGCTTACAACAACATAAAGGTAAAATCTTACAGTTCTAGAGGTCAGAAGTTCAAAACACAGCCCTAAAGCATCAGAGTGTAACTGTGTTGTTCTTCCCACACATAAAAAGGAAACTACTTTCAGAACTTCATCTTAGTGTGGATTGAAAATTTGTTTTTGCCAGACCAAGAGTTTTATGCTATACTGTATTGATATGTTCCAGTAAAGATATTGCGTCTGGTTCTACAGCTACTTTTTGTGATACTACTTACAATTACAGATCTTCAGCACCACCTGCCAGAATCTCTGAATTTGCAAGGACTAGCAGGTGAGAGAAATGATTGTGATTGCAACTTACATCACCACATCTTATAAATTTTTAATCATAAAGTTAATCGCCCCAACTCCTCTCGGTAATATTTTGTTTCTGGTTTATTATCCTGGAGAGTGGTGCTTCTACTTGGACATTCCTAATATCATGGCTCATAATCTATTTTTCTATAATCAATGTGGGGATTCTGTTAGACGAGAAGACACATCACCCACAATTTTGCTCAGGAAGAAAAAAAAAATCAAAATGGTTTTGCACATTTAATTTATTATCTGACTTCCATAATCTTTCACTCTAATTTGGGGCCATTAGGTTTTGTGATCCCCTGATTGGTGTCAAATTAACCCCTTATTAAATAGCTACCAAAAAATCTTTATTTTGGTATACCACTTTAATTTCTCAATGTATGATATCTATACCTGAGTACTCCACAGGAAGTTAGGAATTATTTTTCAAGCAGAGTTGGTTTATGCTTGCAGGTACATATTATGCTCTAGATATTTAAGTTTCTTCCCTGACATTCTCTCCCTACAGTTTTACAGAAAAATATTGTTTTTTTTCCTACTCAGTGTTTCATTACTAAGCTAAATTACTGCAGTTGCCTTTGGGAGAAAAATAGAGGAATATCAATTGTATGTATTTCCAGTGGAATTCAGAGTTCTTTCTCAATGGACTTGGCCTCCCCTTTCATCACTGGGCCATGGATATGGTTGCAGACTCACAATTTTCCAGTGGGGATACTGAAATAATCACTTAACTTGCTTTGTTTCATTTTTTTTTCCCATTTATTTATTTATTTATTTTCTATTTATGAAGTCAAGTAGCAGTTTGGTTAACAATGGTTAACCATACATATCTCTAGGCGAAAGGGACATTAAGACTATGGCCATTACCAGAAATGCGTACAGGGCAGGGCATCCTTGATGACACTTTTGCCTTGTTTCTTTCTAGAATACAAGCTTATCTTCGAGATACTGTGGACTCCATTCCAGGCCATCACAAAAAAGCAAGCCACATGAAATTTTGGTTTTCCAGTGCATATAAAAGACTTATGTTGGCCGGGCGTGGTGGATCACTCCTGTAATCCCAGCACTTTGGGAGGCTGAGGCGGGCGGATCACGAGGTCAGGAGATCGAGACCATCTTGGCTAAAATGGTGAAACCCCATCTCCACTAAAAATACAAAAATTAGCCAGGCGTGGTGGCGGGCGCCTGTAGTCCCAGATATTCAGGAGGGTGATGCAGGAGAATGGCATGAACCTGGGAGGTGAAGTTTGCAGTGAGCCGAGATTGTGCCACTGCCCTCCAGCCTGAGTGACAGAGCAAGACTCCATCTCAAAAAATTAAAAAATAAATAAATCAATCAATAAAAACCTTATGTTTACACTATACTTTATTAAGTGCACAATAGCACAATAGCATTATGTCTAAAAATGTACATATCTATATTTAAAATATTTTATTATTTAACAAAATGCCAATGATCATCTGAGGCTTCAATGAGTTGTAATCTATTGAGGGCAGAGGGTCTTGTCTGGATGTTCATGGTTGCTGACTGATCAGGATGGTGGTTGCTGAAGGCTGATTTATCTATAACAATTGCTTAAAATAAGACAATAAAAAAAGAAGTTTGCCACATTGATGGACTCTTTCTTTCATAAAATATTCACCTGTAGCACAAGATGCTGTTATAGCATTTTAGGCACATCTTTCAAAATTACAGTCAATGCTATCAAACCCTGCCACTGCTTTATCACCTAAGTTTATGTGACATTCTAAATCCTTTGTTGTCATTTCAACAATGTTCACAGTATCTTCACCAGGAGTAGATTCTATCTTAAATATCTCACTTTCTTGACTCATCCATAAGAAGCAACTTCTCATTAATTCAAATCTTATCATGAGATTGAAGCAATTCAGCCAATCTCAGGCTCAATTTCTAATTCTAGTTCACTTGCTGGTTCCAACACATCTGCAATTACTTCCTCAACTGGTCTTGAACACCTCAAAGTAATCCTGGAGAGTTGGAATCAACTTCTTCCAAACTCCTATTAATAATGTTATTTTGATCTCCTTCCATGAATCATGAATGTTCTTAATAGCATCTAAAATAACGAATCCTTTCCAGAAAGTTTTCAATTTACTTTGCACAGGTTCTTCAAAAGAATCACTATCTATGGCAGTTACAATGTTACCAAATGCATTTCTTCAATGATAGGACTTGAAAGTCTAAATTACTCCTTGGTCCATGGACAGCAGAATGAAAGTTCTGTTAGCAAGCATGAAAACAACATGAAGCTCCATGTACATATCCATCAGAATTCATGGGTAACCAGATGCATTGTGAACGAGCAGTAATATTTTGGAAAAATACATGTATATGTATATATTTTTCTGAGCAGTAGTTTTCAACAGTGAGCTTAAAATACTCAGCAAACCACGCTGTGAAGAGTTGTGCTGTCTCCAGGCTTTGGTATTTCTTTTATAGAGCACAGGTGGAGTAGATTTGGCATAATTCTTAAGTGACCTAGGATTTTTGGAATTGCCCAAAGTTTTGGAGCTGCAATTGCCCCTAACAAGAGAGCCAGCCTGTCTTTTGAAGCTTTGAAGCCAACCATTGATTTCTCCTCTCTGGCTATAAAAGTTCTAGATAGCGTCATCTTCCAATATAAAGCTATTTTGTCTACATTAATTTTTTTTAAGCACATGCACTCTCATAAATTTTCTTAGATCTATCTTGTGGATAACTTGTTCCAGTGTCTATATCAGCACTTGCTGCTTCACCTTGTACTTTCATTATGGAGATGGCTTATTTTCTTGAGCCTCATGAAACAACTTCTAGTTTGAATTTTTTTTTTTTTTTTTTTTTTTTTTTTTTTTTAATCCTGAAGCTTCTTCACACCCTTCAGTCTTTATAGAATTAAAGAGAGTTAGGACTCTGCTCTGGTTTACGCTTTGGCTTAAGGTAATGTGGTGGCTGACTTGATCTTCTATCCAGACCACTAAAATGTTTGTTATGTCTGCAGTAAGGTTGTTTTTCTTTCTTATTATTCATGTATTCACTGGAGTAGCACACTTAATTTTCACAAAAACTTTTCCTTTGCGTTCACAACTTGACAAACTGTTTGGTACAAGATCCTAACTTTTGGTCTATCTCAGATTTCAACAAGCCTTTTCCACAAAGCTTAATAATTTCTAGCTTTTGAATTAAAGTGAAAGACTTGTGACTCTTCCTTTCACTTGGACATTTACAGACCATTTTAGGGTTTTATTTTTTTATTTTTTGAGACGGACTCTCGCTCTGTCGCCCAGGCTGGAGTGCAGTGACCAGATCTCAGAGGTCACTGCAAGCTCCGCCTCCCGGGTTCATGCCATTCTCCTGCCTCAGCCTCTCGAGTAGCTGGGACCACAGGTGCCCGCCACCTCGCCCGGCTAGTTTTTTGTATTTTTCAGTAGAGACGGGGTTTCACCGTGTTAGCCAGGATGGTCTCGATCCTGACCTCGTGATCCGCTCGTCTCGGCCTCCCAAAGTGCTGGGATTATAGGCTTGAGCCACCGCGCCCGGCCATTTTAGGGTTATTAATTAGCCTAGTTTCAATACTGTGTTTCAGGGAATAGGGAAGTCCAAGGAGAGCAAGAAAGATGGAAGAATGTCTGGCCAAGAGAACATTCAGAACACACATAACATTTATTTTGTATAGTTCAGGTATACAACACAATGTAATGGGATATATAGAGATACTAAAAGCAAGTTACTATCATGGAACAAGTTGACATATCCAATATCTCAAGTAGTTACTCATTTTTCTTGGTCTTTGTAGCAAGAGCAGCTGAAATCTACCTATTTAGCATGAATACCTATGATAGTACAATTTTGTTTTCTATAGTCCTTATGTTGGACATCAGATCTCTATATTTGTTCATACAACATATCTACTACTTAGTATCCTCTGCTACTTGGTATCCTCTAACCTAATCTCCCTATTTCCTTACCACAACTACCTCCCCTCTTGCCATCCTTGGGAATGACTGTTTAGTACTCTATCTATGTATATTTAATTTTTGTTTAGAATTCCACATATATATGAGATTATGCAATATATTTCTGTCTGTGTCTAGCATACTTCACTTAGCATAATGTTCTCCAGGCTCATCCATTTTGTAGCAAATGGTAAGATCTCATTCCCTTTTAGAAATAAATAATATTTCACATTATGTATGTGTGTGTGTGTTTGTGTGTGTGTGTGTGCCTGTGTGTGTTTGTGTGTGTGTCTCACTCTCTCAGGTATTTTTTTTTTTTTTTTTCTGTTTGTCCATCAATACTTAGGGTTGTTTTCATATCATGTCTATTGTGAGTAACACTAAAATAAACACTAGAACACTAATAACTTTCTCAGGTGGTAGTCTCATTTCTTTTAGGTATATGTCCAAGAAGGGGATTGCTGGGTCTTATGCCAGTTATCCTTTTCATTTCTTTAGAAACCTTCATAATGTTTTTCATAAAGGCTATACTAACTACATTCCCACCAACAATGTACAGAAATTCCTCTCTTTCCAAACTCTCTCCAAAATTTGTTATTTTTAATTTTTTTTGAAAATAGCCTTCCTAATGGGTGTGAAGAAATACATCTGAAAATTGTTTGATTTGCACTTCCCTGATGATTAATGATTTTGAGCACCTTTGGAATGTATCTGTGGGTGTCTTTTATGCCTTCATTGGAGACATTTCTATTCAGGTCTTTTGCCCATTTTTTAATGAATTATTTGTTTTTCTACTATTAAGCTGTATCACTTCTTTATAAATTTTAGATATTAATCCCTTTTCTGATAAAAGGCTTATAATTTTTTTTTTCCCCAAATCGGTAGGCTGCCATTTCGTTTTGTTGACTCTTGACTCTTTCCTTTGTTCTGCAGAAGGTTTTAATTTGATGTAGTCTCATTTATTTATTTCTGCTATTGTGGTCTAAGCTTTTGGGTTTATATCCAAAAAATCATTGCCAAGGCCAAATGTTGAGGAGTTTTCCTCCTGTGTTTTCCTTTAAGTTTTATGGCTTCTGGTATTACATTCAGGTCTTTTATCAATTTTGAGTTAATTTTTGTGTATGGTGTAAGATAAGGGTCTAGTTTTATTATTTTGCATGTAGAAATCAAGTCTTCTCAAAATCATTTCTTGAAGAGATTGACCTTTTTCCGTTGGGTCCTCTTGGTGCCCTTGCCAAAAATTGTGTTGATTATAAGTTGATTATATATGTTTAGATTTAATTCTGGTCTCTCTATTTTGTTCCACTAGTCTATGCATCTGTTTTTATGCCAGTACTAGACAGTTTTGATTACTGTAACTTTGTAATTTAATTTTAAATTAAGAAGTGTTATGCCTCCAACTTTACTTTTCTTTCACATGATCATTTTGACTGTTTAGGATCTTTCATGTTTTCATAAAAATACTAGGAATTTTTTCTATTTTGGGGAAGAATGTCATTGGTATTTTGAAAAGGATTGCTTTAAATCTGTATATTGCTTTAAGTAGTATATTACTTTTATAATATTATTTTTCCAACTCATAAACATGGGTCATCTTTCCATTTATTTTTATAGTTTTAAATTTATTTCATCAATGTTTTATAGTTTTCAGTGTATAGATCTTTCAACTCCTTGGTTAAATCTATTCCTAAGTATTTTATCTTGGTGAGTATGATTTTGTGAAAGAAATTGTTCCTTGTTTTTTGGCAGGTCATTATTTATGGTAGAAAAATGCTACCAATTTTGAATGTTGATTTTTTATCCTGTAACTTTACTGAATTCATTTATTAGCTCTAAAGTTATTTTGTGTGAAATCTTTGACAGTTTTTTTTTTTTTTTTTTTTTTACATATAGGATTATATCATCTGCAAATATAAATAATTTTACTTCTTCCATTCTGATTTCAAAGCCTTTTATTTTGCTTTCTTTTCTGATTGCTCCTGCTACTATTATGATGAATAGAAGTGGCAAGAATGGATGTGATTGCTTCTACAAAATTTTCTTGGAAAAGCTTTCGATTTTTCCCAATTGGATATAATGCTAGCTGTGAGTTTTTCTCAATTGGACATAAATGTTATGTTGAGAAACTTTTCTTCTATATTTAAACTGTTGAGGGTTTTTATTAAGAGAGGATGTTAGAATTTGTCAAATTCTTTCTTCTGCACCAATTGAGATGATCATTTGATTTTTATCTTTCATTCTGTCAATGTGACATATCACATTGATTAATTTCAATTTATTGAACTAGCCTTGCATTCCCAAGATAAATTCCACTTACTCATGATGTATAATATTTTTATATGTGGTTTGACTCATCTAGTTAATATTTTATTAAAGATTTCTGCATCAATGGTTATCAGTGAAATTAGTCGGTAGTATTTTTTTTTTTCTTGTGATGTCTTTGGCTACATCACTTAGGCACCAAGTGAGCTGGCCTTATAAAATGTGTTTGAAAGTATTCCTCCCGCTTCTAATTTTTGGAGGAGTTTAAAATGTATTAGTATTAAATCTTCTTTGAATGTTTGGCAGAATTCAGCTATGAAGCCATCTGATTCTGGGCTTTTATCTGTTGAGAGGTTTTGGTTACTTTTTCAATCTCATTACTTTTTACTTGTCTTTTCAGATTTTCTACTTCTTTCTGGCTCAATCCTGATTTTTTTTTTCTCTTTTTGTAGAAATTTATCCATTTCCTCTCAGTTATTAAGTTTGTTGGCATATAATTTTTCAAAATGCTCCCTTATGATTCTTTTTATTTCTGAGGCATCTCTTGTATTTTTTTTACTTTCCTTTTTGATTTTGTTTACTTGGGTCTTCTCTCTCTTTTTTAGATAAACTAGCTAAGAATACTCAATTTTGTTTAATTAATAAAAAACAACTCAGTTTTAGTGATTTTTTCTGTGTTGGTTTTGTTCTCTTTTGAATTTATTTTTGTTCTGATTTTTATTATTTCTTTCTTTCTGCTAATTTGGGGCTTGGTTTGTTCCTTTTTTGTAGTTCTTTGAAGCATATGGTTAGACTACTTATTTGGCATTTTTTTCTTTTTTAATCCAGACATTATTGTTATAGATTTCCCTTTTAGAATTGATTTTGCTGCATTCCAGTTTTTGGTGTGGTGTGTTTCTATTATTGTTTGTCTCAATATATTTTTAGTTTCCATTTTGATTTCTTCTTCAACCCATTGGTTGTTTAGGAGTATGTGGTTAGTATCTATATATTTGTAAATTTTCCAAGATTCATTCTGTTACTGATTTCTAGTTTCATAATACTGTGCTCTGAAATGATGCTAGATAAGAATTCAATCTTAAATTAAAGCTTGTTTGGTAGACTAAAGAAGTCCTAATATTTAGAGATGCCTTGTAAATCATTGTTGTTACTGGTTTGCAAGTGACTAGTCTCCCATTCCACCAAGGAATGATTAGTTAAGCCCTCTCACGTGGATTTTGCTATCATTCAGTGATGATGTTTGTAGATAAAAACTTCCATCCATACTTTCTCTTTCATCGGTGTCTTATCATTTATTTTGATTTAACTGGGACTATTCTGTGTATCTTCCATAAAATTCATACTACTTGTTACACAGATCTTTTATTTCAAGTGCTAGTGTAAACTTGCTTAGCCACATGAAAAACTACTTTTACTTATTAAATCATTACATACACTTCCCCGCAAAAAGGAAGGCTGAGGAGTAAGGGTTAGAACATCTGTAAAAGTTATTTGTGATCTGTACTTTGGAATTGTTTGCTTTTTTAAATGAGAAATTAAAACACTGAAATCTGATCAGAAAGTGTAATTGTATTACCTTGAAGTAAATTTCTGTTGTTGTTTTCATTAATATCTTAGATTGCTTGTGTGCTTGAGGAAAACTCCTAAAAAGCTCATCTGATTATGAGGCTGAGAAGTCTAACAATCTGTCCTCTGCAAACTGGAGACCTAGAAAAGCCGGTGGTGAAGTTCAGGCAGTTAAAAGACTGGAGAACCATGGGAAGGAATGGTGTCAGTCTCAGACCAAGGGTAGAAGACCTAACTCTTAGTCAAGCAGTTACACAGAAGAAGTGAATTCTTCTTTCCTCTAAGGGAGATAACTTCTAAAAAATTAGAAGTACATTTGAATTTATATTAAATATGTCTTATATCCTACAATAATAAGATTGTTTAATACTAAGGCAATACCTACTTGGTGGACTGTTAAGGTTGACTAAATAATCTATGTAATATACCAATACATGGAAAATTTTATTTGCTACTACTTTAATTACTATGTTATGGTGTTTCACTTGTACTTATGGACATGTTATATTCTATTTCTATGCAAGTAGAAGTAGTACTTTTTTAAGTTTCATACTTAAAATTATTGCTATATTAAATATATTCATTTTGTTTTGCTTTTATTTAGTTTTTGTTTGTTTGTTTGTTTCTTGAGATGGGGTCTCACTATTTTACCCAGGCTGGTCTTGGATGCCTAGCCTCAAGTAATCTTCCTGACTTGGCCTCCCAAATGCTGGGATAACAGGTGTGAGCCACTGTACTTTTGGCCAACATTAGGAACAATTCAAAAATTTTGTATAATGATGAACTCTATTTTAATTACATAGTTAACACCTGAGAACAGTTATCTATTTTTCACTATGTCAAATATCTCTCCTATCACTTCAAGTACGTTTTCTTTCTTGCCACTCCATTGACCCTGCTGTTATCAAGGTTGTAATTTGTCTCACAAGTGTTGGTAAATACAATTGCCAAATCTCAATCCTTGTTTTTACTAAATATCTCATTACCATTTAACACTGTTCATAATTCTTGCATCTTTAAACATGCCGTTTATTTAAATTCCAGGATTCCACAGTGTAAGCACCTTTTTTGTCTTTCTCTCACTGACATGACTTCTCATCCTTCTGTGTTGTTTTCTTTTAATTACCCTGATTTCTAAGCTCTGGAGTATACTAGGCCTTGTTGTTTGGGCCATATGTATTTTCAAGCTGCACTTATTAATTTGATATTCTCCTCTGTGACACTTATTGACATGATTATTTTCAGAGGATACCTAAATTAATATGTCTATCAAGGATCTCTCCTCTTATTCTCCTCTTAAATCTATATTTATTTGTTTAATTCCATACTCAACATGTTCGTTTTAATATTAAATGGGCATTTCAAAATTAACATGTCCAAAGCCTAACTTATTTTATCCTCTCCATACATTATCTTCACACACTGAGTTTACTATCTGAATTAATACAAATCTATGCTTACAGTAGGCATATAAATATATTGGAATCTTCCTTGACTCCTTTTTCCCTTTATCTTCAAATCCGTCTATCACTTCTTACCACTAAGTCCACAGTTATCTCTTTTTTTTTTTTTTTTTGAAGTCCAAAAAAAGCACAATATTTATTAAATTCAAGGTAACACTAAATGATAATCAAATATTACCCACACTGGTTTATCAGCAATCACGTACATTGGGGAGGTTCTTCCCTTAACAGTTGAATTATTGTTTTGAAAATCTTTCCACATTTCCACCATCTCAAGAAGGACAAACAAAATACTCAAATTTAGTAGACACACTTATCTACGTTGAGGTGACTCTCATGCCATTTCACTCCTAAATTGAGTAAAAGTGATGACATATAAATTACAATCAGAGGTGAGCTTTCTGTATTCTCTAACAGAGAGATCACAGTGTACAACCATGCAAATATTCTTAAGACAGAGAGAAGATATAAGGACTGAAGAGCTCCTGGTACTTAGCTTCCCTCTATCTGTCACTGATATTCATTTCCCCTGGAAATAAAAAGCTGAGGCCTTCATAACGAATCTCCTTCTGTAACAGTTTAAAAGTCTGACTCCTCCCAGAAGAAGGAAGCTTCTGTCATAGGGGAAATACAAGAGGGATCTGGGGAGCTCCTTTCACAGTATTTTTGAAGATTGTTGTATTAGTAAGTGTTTCCTAGAAAAGCAAAACCACTAAGATACCTGTACATATAAATATATGATTTATTTTTCAGAATTGGCTTACCTGATTATGAGGCTGAAAAGTCTTACAATCTGTCCTCTGCAAGCAGGAGACCTAGGAAAACCAGTGATGTAGCTCAGTCCACGTCCAGAGGCTGGAGAACTATGGGAAGCAATGGTGTATCTCACTCCAAGAGTACACGACCTAAGTTTCAATCAAGTAGTCAGACAGCAGAATTGAATTATTCCTTATTCTACCTTTTGTTCTATTTAGCTCTTCATTGGATTGAATAGATGCCCATGCAAATTGAGGAGGAGACTGCTCTATTGAGTATACTATTACCACTCCAAATGCTAATCTAATCTAAAAACACCTTCACAGACACATCTATAAATAATATTTAGTCAAATATCTGCACATCCTGGGATCCAGTCAAGTTAATATATATAACTATCACAAGTCAAATCTTTAATAGCTTGGCACCCATATGCATTTTCTTACACTATACTTACTTTCTAAATAAAGACGATACGATTAAAAATTTGTCTGACTTTATAGAACTGTCCTGTGTACAATCAAAAATACACTAACCCTACCTCAAAAGAGGGAAAGTCCTTGAGTGATGTTTTCTCTTTGCCCATTTTCTGTAATTTAAATACTATGATATAAAATTATCAGTATTTACTTATCATGATATAAAGTTAATATTCTTATGTTACATGATAGGGACATAAGAAAGGAAACAAATCAAATATACACACACAAATGTATTCATAACAAAATATGACAATTACAATTCTCAAGTTTGTAATTGGTCACATGATCATAGCTGGTATTTATTATTACCTTTTACCTCTAAGCACCGTTTTGCCTCTTGCTTCAGGCAGCACCTCAGCTTCTCATGGTTTTTACCTAGTGGAATAACCTAAAACCTTATTCCTGAAGGATCTGGACAATTAGTAGTCCTGCCTGGACTGGGTCACTGTAATTTTCCATTGACCTTAATCACAGGGCATGAAAATACTAAAAGACATTCTAAAAGATTTTTTATATACCAGACATACTGTTCCTTTTCTTCATTGTGGAGTAGTAGTCCAATTGGCCTTTAAAATTAGCATCAATCAGCATTGATTTTAGCCAGAAAGCCATTTTGCAAAGCTCATAAATAATCACCACCCTTACCACCAAGGCCACTTTGTTAAAGAGTCTGTTGAATGATGACAAGGATATCTGGGGAAAAAGGTCAACTAGTATCAACAGAATAAATTAACCTATCCACTTCATTATTTAAATCTTCCTCTACTGAAGTCACCCTTTGGTAAGTATTTACATGGGACAAATATCTTCAAAGTCTTTGCCCATTTAAAGAGATATATCTCCATACCTCTTCTTCAAAATTTCTTACCAACACTCTTCCAATTATCTTCCTTCCAAATTCCTGTATATTGAGGCAAAATATTGGACAGAGGCAATGAATTGGTCTATAATCACGTGTCTGCTCATTTTTCCTTCCAAGTGAAGTGCACATCCTGGTGCTCTGCTTAAAGTTTTATCCACTGACAGGATTTTTCTTCACTACTGCCCTTCAAGGATATCCCAGAAAGGGGCCGTAATGCTATAGCTGTGCACTTTCAGATGGTGGCTGTATATTATGCAGGATCGTCTATAAACCATACCCAACTCTTCTTCTTCCATTAACCTCAATGAGGAAAACTCTCCACAAGTCCATAATTGCAGACTGGGTGAGAAAACATACTGTAGCAGGAGTGTGGACCATGAGAATTTGGGTCACTTCATGCAACTTACTTATACTTTAGAGATCTGATCAGGCTTGAGCATGTACATACTACCTTCATTTGATGATAGAATATTGTTGTATAAGCTCAACTTTATGGTTTGGTGGGTCAGATATTTCCCAGGTCATGATAGGCATCTCAGGTCTCATGGTAACTTAGTGGCCCATATTAAGAATTCAGTATCTACTAAAGCATGGTAGCAGGTTAAGGGCTGTGTCTTAAAAGATGGCAGAGCTTTGCTCCAAATCTGAAGCATTTGTGATGTGATTCATCAGTAGGAGCCAGCCAAAGGCTCCAAACAGCATTTTTTTTTTTTTTTTTCTGCCACTGACGTTTAATGCACTACTGAATAAGATGGGCCATATGGCCCAAAAGCCAGAGCCACTTGCACAGCAGCCTAAATCTGTTGCAGAGCCTTCTCCTGTCTGGACCCTATTCAAAACTAACATCTTTTTAAGTCACTTAGTAAATGGGCTGGAGTAACATACCCAGGTGAGGAATATGTTGCCTCTAAAATCCAAAGAGACCCACTACATATTGTGCCTTTATCTTGGCTTTAGAAGGAGCCAGGTGCAACAACTAATTATTCACCTTAAAAGAAATATCTAGACATGCCCCACACCACTTGGATCCCTAGAAATTTCACTAAGATGGAAGTCCCCTGAGCTTTTGTTGTATTTATTTCTTTTATTCTGGCATGTAAATGAATTACCAATATGTCTAGAGTAGTTGCTACATTTTGCTGTCTAGGTCTAATCATCATAATGTCATTAATGTAATAGACTAGTGTGATACTTTGTGGAAAGGAAAGGCAATCAAGAATCCTGTGAACTAAATTATGACTTAGGGCTGGAGAGTTGATATCCCCATAAGGTAGAACAGTGAAGATGTATTGTTGGCCTTGCTAGCTGAAACAAAATTCATTTTGGTAGGCCTTATCCTTATCAATAGGCATGGAGAAAAGGACATTTTCTAGATTAATACAGGTAACAACGGATATATTAATTTGCCCAGGCAATGAAACCACATTTGATAGTGCAGTTGTAATTGGAGTCAACACCTGGTTAACCTTACGATAATCCACTGTTATTCTCCAAGATCCATCTGTTTTCCAAACAGGCTAAATAGGTGATTTGAATGATGTTATGATGGAAATCATCACCGCGGCCTCCTTCAAATCCTTGATGGTGGCACTAATCTCTGCAAGTCCTCCAGGAATGCAGTATTGTTTTTGGTTTACTATTTCTTTGGGTAGAGACCATTTTAATGGCCTCCAGTTGCTTTTCCCACTATAATAGCCCTCATTCTACAGGTAAGAGATTCACTGTAGAGATTCTGTCTACTGCTGAGTACATCTATGCCAATTATTCATTCTAGAACTGGGGAAATAACCACAGAATGGGTTCTGGACTGACTAGGTCCACTGTCAGATAGGCTCTAGGTAAACCTCCATTAATCATCTGACTTTTATTAAGCCCATTCTATGACTAGTGGGTCACAATGATGATTTTTGTTTCCTGGAATTAGTGTCAATTCAGAGTCTGCATTCAGTAGTTCCAGAAATGTTTAATTATTCCAATTTTTCCAGTTCACAGTTACTCTGATGAGACTATAGGTCCTTCTGGAGATGACTGGGAGAGAGATTAACAGTTTAAATTTGTAGTAGTGTTTCATGGTCCTTCCTCAAAGGACCCAGCTTTCTTTTAATTCAAGGGTTTCTGGATCTATAAACTGGCTCATATCTGGAAATTAATGGAGAGAACATGACTCTCTGTTTTTATGATTCAGGCTAGACTTTTGTTTACTTGCTTAGGCTTTTCTATTTACACAGATCAACTGAGAATTTAGTAGGCTTCCTATCTAACTTCTAGGAATAGCATGATTAACTAGCCAATGCCATGTGTCTGTGTCAATCAGTTGCTGCTTTAGCTATGCTGTCAGTTATGGTAATTGCACCTACCCTGCTTTTGGCAGTTAAGTGTAACCACTTGGCCAGTTCCACCACCTGGCCCCTGCTGCCCCAGGACACGATTACTTACTTTGCATTTAGATTTTCCAATTGAGTGGCTGCAGTTCCCACTGAAAGACCTGACCTATAGAGCAGAGTGATCACAGAGCTCTTCAAAAATGCTGGGGCTCCTGTCACAGATTTAATTCTCACAAATTATTGGTGACAAGAATGCCTTCTGGACTCTCCCATGTAGGTGAGTGGGTCTTAAATGACAAATCTACTCTAACATTTCATTTCTTTAAGCCTTTGAATCTCTTCCTCCATTAAATAAAGGCAGATGTAGCATTTCTGGTTGGTTCACTGTGGGCTACCTTTCTATCACAGTTTCAGCCAACCACTCACACGAACTGAGTGCACCTTCTTCCTCCCTGAGCTACGAAATTAAATGCAGAATGTTTGCTTAGTGAGCCCATATCAATAAATTTGGTCTGAACCAACTTTATGTTTTCTTTTATGATTATCCCATACTCTCAGTATTCATTTCCACACATGTTCCTCACATATTTTGTATCTCACCCTTAGGAGCCTGCTGAGACTTGAATATAGTTACAGGACTAGAAACAAAGAGAGGTGCTGGGTTGGTACTAAAATTTGAATTGAAATTTGAGGTTCTGCAGATAAATAGAAAATAAAGCAACAAGAGAAATTGACTTATATAATTACGGAGGCTGAAAAGTAAAATTATCTGTTGTCTACTAGCTGGAGACCCAGGAAATCTGGTGGTGTAGTTCAGTCCGAGTCTGATGTACTAAGAACCAGGGTAGACAATGTTCTATGTAAGTCATCAGTGTTATACATAAAGTTTTGATGCTGGAAAAGAAATAGCACTCAAATATAAAATTTTCTTTTTAATTCTCAGCAAGGCACGGCACTTCTAAAGAAGGCTGCACCATTACAGATGCATGGTGAGCATCCACTTGGACAAGGGACGAGGGGTTCTTATTCCTGACATATGTGGTCCCTACTGCTGAGTAATTCCCTTATTGACTAGGGTTAGACTGCACAGGCTAAACTAATTCCAATTAACTAATTAAAAGAGTGACGGGGTGAGCGGTTTGGTGGGAAAAATGGTTGTGAAATAAGTCAGGGTGGAAAATGAATTGGAATAAGTCAGAGTGGAGTAGGATATTGGAATGAATCAGGGTGGATAATGAGTCAGGATGGAGAAGGAGTCGAGGTGGAGAATGAGTCAGGGTGGAGAATGAGTCAAGGTGGAGAATGAGTCAGGGTGGAGCAGGTAATTGAGTCGAGGTGGAGAATGAATCAGGGTGGAGTAGGTAATCAGAATGAGTCAGGGTGGAGAATGAATCAGGGTGGAGTAGGTAATTGGAATGAGTCAAGGTGGAGAATGAGGATGGAGAGTGAATCAAGGTGGAGAATGAGTCAGGGTGGAGTAGGTAATTGTAATGAGTCAGGGTGGAGAGTGAATCAAGGTGGAGAATGAGTCAGGATGGAGTAGGTAATTGGAATGAGTCAGCGTGGAGAATGAGTCAAGGTGGAGAATGAGTCAGGGTGGAGAATGAGTCAGGGTGGAGTAGGTAATCAGAATGAGTCAAGGTGGAGTGTGAGTCAGGGTGGAGTAGGTAATTAGAATGAGTCAAGATG